>NW_020455766.1:2297094-2351955 GCF_003342845.1 Nothoprocta perdicaria
GGGGGGGAGAGGGCTGGGAACTCTGAACAAATGCATTTTGCCACAAAATGTTTAATATTTGTTGTGGTACCTAAGGCAGATTGTGCTTATTTCTTCCCYACACTACTTTGTTTTGAATCAAATGTCTTATTTGGACTGTTGAAATGCCTTGTAGAATGAACAGATGCTAGTGATGATGACTTAGTATGAAAATGCAGCGTGGCCTGGAAAGGCTGGCATGGCATGGCTGGCATGGTCTGCCCGCCCTGTGAAGCTCCAGTTTTAGGTACCAAATTAAAATGTAGCTATCAAATTAAAGAAATTCAGCTGATTTTTTTTTTTTTTATTCTGCTAAGTTTTCTGGAAGAATGAGAGCCTAATATTTTCTTCCTGCTCATCTAAATTTATTTTGTTACTGAAAAATCATGAAATGTCCATTCTGCAGACTATCATGTAGTGAAACAACTTTTTACAAACATGCTCTAGGAAAAAAAGTGTTCTTGTCTTAAATGAAATATTTTGACTTACCTTAGATTTCTTGGGCTAATAGTATAATTTCATTGCTCACATAGAAAATTCTTTTCAGAAACAGCAGACCTGAGAATTTCCTCAGAGAAATACCCAACCCGTTTATTGCTACCAGCTCTTCAACTTCTGCATAGCTCTGGCTTCATGTTCATCTAGCAAATGGCGTTTCAGGGAAGCACATAGTCTTAGTCTCTTCCTAAAAAGTCCTGGACAGCTGGAACGTGGCTTCTCCTCTAGGCTCCTGCTTAACCAAACTGCTGAACTCCAAGAAATAATTAACCCTACAGCTACTAAATTAAAAGGCAACGCTATGTAGGCACATACCTAGGAAAATCAATTCAACATGCTCTCCACCTGCCATGTCATCTTCAACCTGTGCTGAAAGGGCTTAATTTGGAAGAAAGTCTGAGGCAATACTGAAGTCACTACCTTTTTTTTTTTTTTTTTGTGGTAACTTTCTGCAGTGTGGGAAAGTAATTTTCTAAATGTTGATCTAACAGTGCTTGACTAGGGCATTTGTGGGAAATTTGGTCTGAACATCAGTAGCAGAACTAATGGTGGGGAGAATCAGAAAAGTCCTATTTCCACCAAAAAAAAAAATCTATGATGAGTGTTTTCTTACTTTTGTTGTTAGAGCAGATCTTCATCTGTTCTGAAACTGCTCCATTAGCTTCAGTGGAACCAGACTGATTTGCATGTACCAGGAAACTCTGCCATGTGCAGTTTATATTGATATTATTTTTTTCTTAATATGGCAACTACAAAAATTAAAATAATACTAAATTGAAATCATTTAGTGTCATGTATTTTGACACACAGCATTACAGGATTAGTGAGATTGAACTTAACGTAGGTTGGATGATATTACTTCTCCAAGTAAAAAGGAACATGTCATTCCCCCTTTGAAAGATCAAATGACAGAGCGCATGACGCTAACTCTGGACTTAAATTTATGTTTGGGCATGAACAAGAGAAGAGGGAGGGCAGCAAATCTGTCAGCCAAAGAAGCTGTGGTCAATGGAGAGAAATCACAGCCCCATGTCACCCCTGGGGAGGATGGAAGCATCTGAGGAACCTGGTCTGTCTGTGCTGATGCTCCCTTTTGAAACACGCATGTTATGGCTTTTGGAGGTTAAAAAAAAAAAAAAAACCTCTTTCTAGGACTTTGATCATGCTCCTGATCTGTATCATGGGGGAAAGATAATTATGTGTAACCAGGTTTCTCTGTACAGTGATATTATAGGCAAAGAGATGTGACTGCCTTACCTGTGCAAGCTAAATAGGTTTTACTTTTATATCCTGAGGCACAATCCCATTGAAATTTGTAGACATTATTAATTCTTTCAAAAGATTTAGACTGAAGCATAATGTTTTCTAGTATTCGTTCTCAAATCTACCTTTTGTACAGCCCAAAGAAATTCAGCCAGATGTGAAGAACTCTGTGAACTACAAGACCTTAAGGGGAAAAAAATATTTTTATTCACAATATTTTCTAGTCTGGAGTAATAGGAGAAAAGGATTTCTTTAAGTTATTGGCAAAGACATATTTTAAGAACATGAGCTGTACTTTGGTCAACAAAACTTACATAAATAAACTCTTGACAAGCTCTGAAAATCCTGGAAAGTGTTAAAACTCCAAGGATTTTAGGCATCTGCCAGAACTGACAGTCCTGGGAACTGGARTCTTCTATCTATGGAATGCAGCAGAAATATAAGCATCAGCTATGTACAGCTTCCCCTTAATTAGATAAAATTGGTTTAGATCATGTAGTTATCTCCTCAGACAGACATTCAGTCCTTTACCTCCTATGTTAGTGCTGCTGTTGACCCAGGGATGATTCATGCCATGATGCTGGTCTCCTGTGACCAGGATACATGAGCACCAAATTATGTCATGTATCACAAGCAGGTGTATGATGCTAAAAAATCTTTCCAGTTTGTCTCTGTTGGTTTAAACCAGGTCACACTGGAGAACAGAGCAAGTTATTTCTTTAATGTTTTATTTTATCTAGAAAGAAATAACTGGGAACAGTGGGAATTGACCCCTCGGGAGAGTAGTTTGATAATGCTTGATAGTGTGCAGCCTAATGGAGAGAAGGGCACCAGAAGTTTCTGGTTTGAGGGTTTTTTTGGTTTGTTTGCTTTTTCAGTGCCTCGTGTACTGCATTCCATCATTTGGTATCTGAGAGGCCATGATTGAAAAAGGTCATTAAAATTATTTTTGAGAAACTGGTTAGGATTCAGTGTAACAGAGATTTGGAAAACGGTTCCAGACAGCAGTTCCTTTCCATCTTTTTTTACATCCTTCAGCTAAATCTTTTTTTTTTTTCCTGCAAGAAACAAAATATGATTTTGTAGTAGTTGCTGTGATTCATCAATTAAGTCATATATGTTTATAAAATTATTTATTTATGTCTCTAAGGTTAAAGAGCCATGCATGCACTCTGTGTACCAAAATATGTCCCTAGTCTGGTAAGGATCAAGCCTTTGGTGATAAATACTCCAGGGTATATTCTCAATGTGCAAATCCATGAGTAATATATTCTAATTTACATCAGAGGGAGCTGCGTGTACCATTCTGTAGCTTAAGGGCAGGACATGGAAGGAGGCATGCTATTTGATGCTTTTAAGTGAATCTAAATATAGATTTCCTCTGAGGGAGCAGAGGGCCACAGTTCAAAAGCATTAAGGCCACTAACCCACAGAGCCAAAGAAATTCAAAGTTCAGGCCAATGTTCCAAAGAATAAATGTCAGTGGTACTTCGCGCACTGCGTGCATAGCTTGGCAGCATCCAGTAATGCTGGAAAAAAAAAATCAATTCTTTTAATCATAATCTGTTAATGCTTTGCCGAATCATCACCTGGTATTCTACTTTTCCCAGCCAAAATTCATCTATGGCAGAGAACTTGCATTTGTTGTTGTTGTTGTTCCTTACAGAGCTACTAAAACATGAATCAGCCTTATTAGCTGCGTTGATAAGTCACTGCTTTGCCAAAGACCAGAGTTTTTAACCGCAGCGTTATATGCTATAAAAGTCTGTAAATACTTAGCTGATCTCCATCTGCTGATGCCTTAGCATAACAGAATCAAGAATAAAATAATAACTCTTAAATGAAAGAAATGTAAAATCAGTTCGTAGTGTCCATATCACCATTTTTTTAACTTTAAAAGATCACAGGAAATCGTGCTACTATATCCATATGCTAATAGAAGCATGATAAAATGAAAAAAAAAAAAAAAAAAAAAAAAAAAAAAAGGAAATATTTCTGTTCTCCTGTTTCTGTCCCTGCTTCACAACTCTCTGGGCAGAGAGACGGATAAAATGAAAAAAAGGAAATTTCCTTGCCTATATGAATATTTTAATGCCACTCCCTGGGGTGACCATTCTTCATTATTCGTTATTTGAATTTGTGAAAAAGAGACATGGGAAAATGCATATGTAAAAGCCCACCTTTTTTGGGAAGGAACCTGGGAAGTYTAAATCTTATGTTCTTCTGTCTTTCTCTGCATGAACAAAACAGACAAAATTCAGTGTAGGTGAAATGCAGATAGGATGACGTGTGGAGAAAAGCAATTGTTCTTTTTCATGTCTAAATGCGGACTCTGAATTAGCTTTGTTCATCCAAGAATGAGATTTGAGGGTTACAATGCACAGTTGTAAAAAGAAACTTCAATTCAGTGGCCAGAAAATCCTCCAAATGAAACATTAGGAGTTACTAGGTAACTAAATACTAGATAACTAGCTATTCACTGTTGAAATTCATGGTGGGATCTCTCCATCTTGAAAGAACTTAGGACGACCAAAAATGTTTAAAGACGAGCAGCAGACCTGGCCAGTCTCATCAATGCTTTTGACCTGAAGTTTGAGTAGATCAGGACTCCTCAGCCTGGAGGAGATGTATTTGATGGGGGATATTGGAGTGGTCTATAGACTCAGAATTAGTATGAAGAAGGTGAACAGGGATGGATTGACAGTCCTTTCTAATCCTGGAACTGGAGCACAGGATTTTCAAAAAATAAATTAAAAAAAAGGGGGGGCAGGGGGGAAGAGATGCTTCACACAAGATAGTTCAGCTGTGGAGCTCTACTCTGGGGCTTTGCTGATGCTAAAATTTTCATGGTATATTTTGGGAAAGAAAACCTATTTTAGCTACTTATCTAGTAACTGCAAAGACTGCAAATTAAGCTGCAGATGAAGCTGCAAATCAGTTTGGTTGAGTATTCAGGGAGACCACCTCAGCCGGCTTCCCCTGCTCTTCTTTCTGGGCCTCTCCAGCACCACTGGAGTCTCAAGGTACGGGGGCAGACAGACTTTAGGACTGGCATGATGTGGTTGTTCTAATCCATTCAGTTTTGCAAAGTGGGTGGCTGCTAAACTTGGCAAGGATTCACGGAATTGCTAGTCACCTGTGACTCGTAATTAATATTGCAGTCTCTGGATGTTTTCCTTCTTGTCCAGCATACCTTATGCATCCTGAAGGGGCTGATTTGTCTGTTACTGGCCCAGTTTCTGAGATTCATCTCAGGGTTGTTTTTTTTTTTTTTTTTTTTTTTTTTTTTTTCCTTTCAAGAGGAACCAAAGCTGCTGTTCTAAAACATAGGATAGCTTCAAGCAGAGTCAAATACTTCTTCCAAGTATGTCATTTCAGGAAGTTTCATCTCTTTCTGCTAGGACTTTCACCCTGAGTTGAAGGGCAGGGATTTTCAAGTTGTATTTTATCATGAGTTTCCTGTGTTTTCAAAGTAAAATCGATAACCTTCTAGTGTCTTCGTAAATATAAAAATGTCTTTGCTAATGAATTTGCTGCCTGAGAGATGTCTGTGTTAAACTTACATATGCATGCCAGAAAATGAAAATAGAATTCAGAATTGCCATTTCTAATTATATTTTACATTTTTAAATATCATTCACAGCTTATAAATGGTAAAAGGTAGCTCTTCTCATGTGATATTTTAGAATATTTCTGTAATTGAAAGAATTAGTTTTCTAGTTAAAATGACTATTAATATTCCTAAATTATTTTTAATTAAAGGCATTTATCTTTTGTACATTACTCAAATATTMTTCCAGTAGTTCTGGAAGGCATTCAGGATAAAGTAAACTGACTTGAAAGCAGAAAGAATTGTAAATACAAAGTTAACATTAAACATTTATAAAGAGGTTGTCATAAGGGGCATTGCTCTAAGACAGTCTTTGTCGTATCAAAAAATATATATATATATATGTATATATATTCTGGTGAAAAGATAAGTTAAAATAGTTCCCAGGAAACTCAAATATTTGTGTTCAGAATTACAGCTACTGCATTTCAGCTGGGTGTTCAGTTCAAACATCTCTGTATCTTCYAGTTGCCAGGCTTGCCCATAAGGGTTGAGGGCTGCTGGTGAGAGTCGGGGGCTTTCGGCGTGGTGGCACATTCCAAGAGCCCTGGTAGTGCCTCTGCCTTGKGTGTTGCAAGACATTTCCTGTTGCTGTGCTTGCTTTAAAGGCTGCTATTATGAAAAATATATGTGTTTTTCAGGAAATGTTGCTGCTGCTGTTAATAAGCAGCTATTATAGATTTTTTTCTAATATTCTGGGTATATATTTCTACCTATGATAGTGGATGAGTGCAAAAAAATGACCTGCTTGAAATTGTGTCTGATGTGCTCTAAAAGGGATATTCTTAACATTTATTGCTGTCATTTGCTAAATATTGTCTGTTAGTTGGAGGAATTTTGGTACAAGATTGGAAATGGAAATTCAGATTCAGGAGGATTTAAGAAACACTTCCCCATACAAATATTGTTTAGCTTTCTGTTTATTTAAGAAATAATGTTAGCGGAATTGGCATATGGCAGTGAAAGATTGTTTCCTAGTGCTATACAAATGCTGATACAAACCTCAGCATTTATAGAAAACAAATGTTGAGGTGAAGTCAAGACATTTATTTTCTAAGCAGGAGAAGTTGATTCTCTGACAACATTATATTGCATTGCTTTTATTTCTATTATGCCAAATGATTGATGTAAATTTAATCATTATTTTGATGGCTGTTTTGCTCAGTGGAGAGGCAGCTCAGAATTTCATTATTAGTGAGCAGCATTTTGATTTTTCTGCAAAAGAGACTGCTGGCCCTGATTCATCCCCGGTGTAAATCCAGAGATTCATCGTGACCAAACCAAGAGTGATGTGCTCACAAAATACTGTGAATATTTGTTTTTGATTTCTGTATAATAGAGTGCTAAGTAGTTTGCTCATGTAGGCAGTAAACTCATGAAATAAATACACTTTTAGTAGTCCAGTTGACTCAAAAACAATTAAATTGTAGAATTTAAATGGAAAAAAAAAATCCTGAGCCACAAAATACTGTGAATGCCTAAAGGAGCCAGCACTGTTGAGAGAAATTGCAAAAGATTGCAGGAGAAATGCAGACTGATGAAGAACTGCTGGTGCCTGTGCATCTGCCTGCATTGCTGAATTGCCAAGGGAGGAGGACATTCCCAAGAACTTTTATTGAACAGTCACAGAATCATGCATCTGGAAGGGGGGTATATTTTGTTTGTCTCATAGGGTGTTTTCTGCTCTAAGGAGGAGAGAAACCTATAATAACAAACAGGTAATAGGTGTTCAGTGGTGATGTTCTTTCCATCTTGCCTTTGTGCTGCGAAGTTTCTCCACTAAAACAGAGCAGAATACAAATCTGAACTTGTGAAGTAAAGATGTATATCTTCATCTGAATTTTTTTTATCTATTGTGTGATGACAATCATGAATTGAAGGTGCTCATTAGACGTGAAAATGTTGAATCGTTTTGTCAGTCTCAATTCTTCTGAGAGAGATATGTAGCGATAAGTTTTTCAGCTTTATTTTCCATGCTTTTAAGACTTTTGGTGTTTGATTTTAAGATTGTGGCTTTTCCCATCTGAGCTGTGAGAAGGGGCAAGCATGGATGTGGTGGAAGGAATTTGGTTTTTTATTACTTCTGTTGATGATTAAACGACGCTCTTTAGGAAACCTGGCAGAACTTCCTGGAGGGAAGGGGGTTGTGTGCTCCGTTTGAGGGCTACTGAGCCTCTTTGGAGAGGAGAAGCTTGGAGGTGCAGGAAGGCCAGAGAGGAAAATCGGCATTGAGCAGCCTTGAGGAGCACCCATCCAAGGGTGATGGAATGGATTCCCTAGGAGGTCTGGACAGAGCTTATTGCCACTCGAAACAAGTTACAGAGCAGCTCCAAACCTTCTGCCAAGGTACTGCACGTAGGGATGTAAGAGAAGTGTACAAACTCCTCCCATTTTTCTCCTGTCTAACGAATTTCCTTTGAGATTTTTCTGCTTTAAAGTTAATCATCCTAGTTTGCATTCTAATAAAAACTGCCCTTAAAAACCTTTTGTTTTTGCAAGTGGAAGAGGAAGATCAAGACATAGCCTTCCTGCAGAGGAAGATCAAGACATAGCCTCAAAGCTTCCAACTTGAAGTGTGTTTGGACAGACCCTCCACACTTTCAGATCACACTGCATTTTAGCCATATATTTGTTACCTGTGCCCATATCCACCTTTTTTTGCAACGGCCCCGTCCTGTTTGGCACTATGGCTTGAGCTGCTTCTTTCTGGGGAAGGCAGTTGTGATGGGGAATGTTGCTGCTCCAACAGCGTCTTTGCTCCTGCTGCTCTATGCCACAAGTGAGGATGAGCTGAGGCTGAAGGCTGGCCCCGCACAGGGGTGCCCTTTGACAGAGGAAGAGAGCCGAGTGGCCCCAAGTTCTTGCACTGAGGCAAGTAAATAGGTCATGATTCATATGTGGCAGCCCTGTGCCTAGGCATCATTGACAACACATGATGTTTATTTAAAAATAAGTTTGTTCCCCACCGCGTTTCTTGGTAGCAGCCTTAAACATGCTAACAAGCAAAGTGGCTCTTCATGAACCTTCATCTGTCGGTATCAGGACGCCTGGTTTGTGTTCTCGGGACTTGGAGTACCTCTGAATAGCACCTTATGTTTCCATCCTGCTGCGTTGCCAGGCTCTGTGCTTCAGGACAGGAGGGAACATGTTAACGAGTGAAACTCCCTGCAAAAATGAGGATGAAATTGTCGGTGATGAGCCGTTGCTCGGGTCACTGAAGGGAGGGCTTCCAAATGACATCCCAGCTGAGCATGACACAAGCCAAAGTCCCAGGCAGCCTATTCCCCGTGCTCCTCTAGCTGCGACCTTCGGAGTCCTTCTCATATAGAGGAATTGATTTCAGATGTAAATCCATTGATAAAAATCTAGGCGGTAGCTCTTCTTGTTTTGTGACAGTATCAAGTCTTAGTCAGTCCCAGCAACATGAGAGCAAGATGGGTTTTAAATGCAAATCTAAACACATGTCTAATCTCCATATTTTGAGAATTTATTGGCAGGTTAAAAGCGTTCTGCAGTTAAGTAAGTGGCAAAGTTATCATTTGCCACAACTTCTTTTGTTCCTCAGACAGCAAGTAATAAGAGAATAGCAGCCATCCTTTGGGGAAGATTGTCCAGGAGTCTGTCCCCCTTCTTCATGTCATTACTGACTCTCAGGAGCCTATTCTGAAAATCTATAGAGCTTATTCCAGCGCTGACCTTGTCTAATCGTATTGATTGTTCGTAACTGAAGGCTAATTAGGAAGCAAGTTGCTATGGTAATTCTTGAGTCATACATATAAAGCAAAAATACTGCTAAAACCACTTGTGCATGCTGACTATTAACATAGTTAAACAAATTAAAAAATATAATTCATTCAGATTAATTCTGAAATTCAAATGAAGTTATAATATGCAACAAGAGTTTTTCCCTTGCTGCCACATTTCCCTCTTTCACAGTCATTTTGTTCTTTTATTTGTCTGTTCTCTGAGCTATGCATAATTTTAGGACTAAAGAATAAAATAGACTTTCAGTTGTTCTCCCCCACTCCAACCCCCACAAAATATGTCACAATAAGCTTCATATGATGGGAGAATGACTCAAGTGGAAGGTAACAGGACTTTKAACCTCAGCGTTTCTAGGTCACTTGCTCATATCCAGTCCCCATGTGAGTGATTAAGGCTTTATTTCCAAATGGGCAGGTTGGTGGCTTGCATACAGTGAGATGGTGATCGCAGCCTGTATCCTCAGGAGACTGTGATTCATCGAGCCCACAGCTGCTGCAGCTGGCGTTAATCAGCAGCCTCTCTTGGCCAGACTTTGAAATAGCTCTGAAACAGAGATGGGACCTCAGAGGGTGACCAGGCCACGTTGTGGGCGCTGCGGGAAGACTGCATTGCTTTGGCTGTGCTGTGCCTCATTTGGGGATAAATGGAGGATGTCACTACTCACAAGCCATGAAATCTTTTCCCCTTATTTCTTAGCTCAGTGTGACCCAAAGGAATATCCAGAGTATTTTCCCTATTTAACAGGTGTCTCCCATCTCTGCCCCTTACTAACCAGTCATTCCCCACAGAGAATTTAGTAGTCCTAACATCTGCAGGCCTTTAAGGAGAAGGGAGAAGCTAAGGACAGAGGAAGGGGCATGGTGTTGCCCTTGTGGGCAGTATGAACGTGAATATGGGCCAAAGTAGAGTCACAGGAGAGCACGGGAGGTAGGACTGAGTTCAGCAGTTATTTGGGTGGATGTAGGTTTCTCTGCAGCTTCCAGCCCCCACAGGATGAATGTCCTTAAATTGATTTCAACGGCATATAAAGATGAACAAAAAAATGCAGCCATTCTTAGCGTGAATCTTTTTGACTATGTCTCATAAATAAATGCAGGATTCTCCCTTTTACTACTTTACTACTCTGCACACATGCAGAGTTGTTTTCATTTAATTGGAGGTAAGGTAATAATGAAGATGTGTGTGCACATCTTCAAAGGCAAAAGCATCTGTTTTGGGGCTTTGCCTGCTCCTTGAAGTTGACAGGTGCTGCTGTGGAAGCAAGTCCTGATCCTGCCATTCCGGAGCTCACCAGCAACGGAGCCCCCAGAGAGCCACGAGCTAAATACCAGTGTCCTTACCCGCTGCCTGGTCCATCCTCACTAAACTYCCCACTGGGATGGGCATTGGGAATTGGCCTGGGGAGAATCTCTTCCCTATCATGTCTCCAAATCAGAGCCAGCCTGCAGAGCCAGCATCAAATCATTTAGTTGGATCTAAAACTKCTTTTCATGCCCTCACTTAGATAAGAACCAGTGTAGTGCAGTGGAGAGGGGTAYCCAGGGAGTCCAGAACACCCTTTGCTGGGAAAGCAGTTCATTCCCAAGCATCCAGAAATTTCCATTGGGCTTTCAGATGCAAGGACTTTGTTGCAGCAGATGACAGCACTGGTGCTGAACGGATACCAGGATGCCCTTGTTTTTTTGCGTGCCTCTGCCAGCCTGAATTACATTTGTAGTCATGGCAGAGACCCTTCATGGAGAGCACGAGCAGCTTCCTTGCAAATGAGGTTAGGCATGCAGAAAGTCTGCTGCTCACTGATATTAGAAAAGAAGCAGTTTCATGTGGCTAAGAGTCTACTATCTTTTATTGGTGTTTGGGATAATGTGTGTATATCCACACAAATATAAAAATATGTTAATGTATTGGGGGGTTGCCTGAGTTTTATGCCATATTCTTTTCACCCTAGAAGAGACTTATCCATGTGCAGTCCTGCTGTGCTTGTAAGTAAAGGAGGTTATTGGTATCAGGGACACTCAGGTGCATGTCTGTGATTTTTTTCTAAGATTTCATAGCGGAGAATAGTCATTTATTGAATAAGACTCTAGATGTATTGAATGAAGCTCCTCTTTGCTGCCATTAGCTGCTAGGTGAAAGAGTTAGGGATTGTGAGTAATTCCTGATTTTGTACAGCATGTCACCTCTGCACCCTCCGACATAAAACCTGCAGGTTTGGGCTTGGTGGTGGTGGTAATTCTGCCTTTGAAGTCGCGGTATGGTAGTCACTTAACTCACCTGCACTGCATACTTGTTTTGTAAAGCTTTTGACACAGCAGCTTCTTGCTGGGGCTTCTGCTGTTCTGCCGCTCTGTTACATGATTTGGGTATGACTTTAGGAGGCACAAAAGAAAATCCTTTTCCTGGCTTGCTTCCTTCTGAGGGCCCCAATTAAGTGTGTAGGTATGCAATAGGATATCAGCTCAGCCTTGAGGTAAAGCTCATGGATAAGAGTGTGTAGGGTCAAGGCTGCAGTTAGATGTAAAACACAGGAATAGAAGATAGGTTTTCTGGGAGGAAAGAAGGAATGTAAAGAGGAAAGATGGGAGTCTCCATGCTAGAAAAAGTATTTTACAGGGAGCCTGTAACATTAACTACTAGAAGCCCAAATCCCTTCAAGATATTTGAGAGATGCAGTAGATGATATTGGCGATATTGGCAGCTAAAAGATAATGTCTGCATTTGCAATATTGTTTAATGTCATGGGATAACATTTTGCTCGGGATGAGCGAAATCAGTACCCATGCCAAACAAAGGCTAGCTCAACTTTTAGGTAATTCTTTATTTAAAATTACAGTAAATGAAGAGAAAAATATCAGTGCCCAAGATTGATGAAATAAAACTCCATCCAAGCTGTTAGTTTTTATTTGCAGTGAATTGGGTGTAACATACTGCATGAATTGCTGGTGGATATCCAGAGTCCACTCATAGTCCTGAGAACATTTTTAATGCTATAACTGAGGAGGAAAATATTTTTTTTTCCTAGCTTAAAAAGTTTCATATTGCATATCTGGTGCACTTGCTGTTCTGAACTTCTCCATTTCTGTAATGCTTTGGAGGTGGTAATGAAGTGTGCTCCAGGGGCATTTCTTGTGTGTTTGTTTTGTTAAAATATTTCAAAACTAACTGTCAAAGTGTCTGAGAACATCTGCTTCAAGACATTCTATGTTGAGAAGCTATCAGTGGACTTTGGGCCCTGGAGACTAAATGTTCTCCAATTCTAAGACTCTCATCTTCTCCAGAAACGAATTTGAACGATATTTGGCTTTGGGAAAAGTATTCAGGTCATACAAGAATCAGTCTGCTGTGAAGTTAGGTTTCCAGTTGCCTTATTCGTCTGTCCTCTTGAATGATCAACCCAAATTTCTTCATCTTCCCAGGTCATTCTTTGTAAAACTTTTCATCATTAGCAGAATACGATAGCCAAGAGAAGGTAATGAAAGATAAGTGGTAATAAATGCAGCCAGCTCRGGTCTGTGAATGTAGTTACTAGGTGGGTATAAAGCTTATGTCAGCATCTCTGAACAGGGAAKTCTCTTAGCTTAAAAAAAAATCTTTTGTCTATCAGTCTGTCAACTTAATCTCAAAATCCTCTGACACTCATTGTGTCTGAGAAAGAGTTGTCATTGCTGGTGAGAGTGCTTTTATTTTAGAGAATTCACGCATTTCTGCTTTCTCTAAAAGCTTTCCTAATGAATGGTAAAATTTAGTGATTTTAATGTCTACAAATCAGGTTGCTTCTCAGGCAGCTCGAACTTAGGGAAGAGGTGAGACCACCTAATTTGCCACCTAGGTGTAGGTACCTGAATGGATACATGCACACTCTGAATGCATAGGCCCTGCATTGCTCTAGCCACACTTCAGCTGTTGTCTTGGGATTTTGCACCTTTCCAAGTTGTGTGCCGGGCCAGCACAAGGACAGTCACATCAGTATTAGTCTATTTAAAGCAACCTAGAATTGCTTAGTCAGAAAGGGAGTGGAGATTGGGAGCTTAATTTTAGGCAGATAAGGCAGTCGTGAGGTTTCAGCTATCCGTTTGTGATACTGAGTGGAGGAATGATGGTGCAAGGTCAGAACAGGCACTTGCCTGGGCCTTGGAGCTCTTGTTTCCTCAGAGGAAATCTCATCCTGCAGGAGGGCTGCTGTTTGTTCAACTCGCAAGGCTTCACACGTTATCAGTTTTACTGACGATATACTAAAATTAATATCTCCTTCCTACAGTGTGAGGATATATCTATCCCACCAAACGGCACTGATGATAAAATCAATTCCTATAATGACATGACTTCTGCCTTTGAATCTGTTCATAATCAGTTCCAATTTTGCAGAATAATCATGCACTTTTTTCAGATTAGAGAGATCAATCTAATGCAGTTATGTGGACAATTAATTTCATGCAACCAAACCCTCAACAGAGTTTCGTCTGGATTGCTCGCATRGTGCCAAAGCTCCAGTAGAAATAAAATCCCCTTTGCTTCAGAGGGCTTCAGGTGTATGTAAATTTGCATTTTATTATTCCAGAGCTTGTAGTGATTTCCTTGAGAATATGATCTCATACCCTTAGGAGAAGGCAGGAAGAGAAGGCTTTGGTGCCACCAGATAACCTTCATCAAAGCCTTATGCTCTTACAGTCTAAGTGTGAAATCACTGTTAATGTTCAGTTGCTTAAAGGGTTGTCCTACTTACCCACTCAGGTCGCTATAACATATGTGGATATTCTCAGAAAAGCATAGAGATGATGAAAAGAGTTAGTGTTTGAATTCATCTTTGAAATGTCAATAACTGCTAAGATATATTAGCCTGCAACTCCCTTGTGTTCAATAAATCATGATAAGGAGACAAGTTTTTCATGTTCACAAGGAAAAGGGCAGGAAGAAGTGTCAAGCACCTGTTYTAAAAAGGTGATAAATGTCTAATAGTTTTAAGAAAGGTAGCTTTTCTTTGTAACCTGTTTAAATCACTACACTAGCATTTTGTTTGAGAGGCAGGTTTTCCAAAACAGGTTCCATGTTGACCTGCTTCTGCTGAGACGAGAAGTAAGAGTTTTGCTGGGTTCAGTTCAGACCTGTCGCAGGTTTTTTCCGTGGTTGCTCACTTGGGGAATCCTGGGCAGGATTTTGTGTGTGTGCCTGTGTGTGAAAATGCATGTGAGATGCCCACACTGCTGCCGATTTTTCCTTAATCATGACTTAAATTTTGGTATCAGTCATAGCTTCAGGTAAAACTGACTTAGCGAATTGTCTTATACAGCTGCAGAAAAACTCTAAATTAGAGTATATTCATTTAAAGAAAGGAAAAGACAAAGTAGGTTTGATGTTTCCTCTCTTCTCTTGAGTCAACGCAGAGCTAAACCAGCCTTGTTGCTGTGTTGATGTCACTGTTGATTTCAATAGAGCTGTGAATGAGCTTGGACGTTAAGCATATGCTCAAGCACACTTTGCAATCCTGGGGTCTTAGTATGGTGGGTTGCTGGATTTTTATATTATTTTTATTATTTTTCTTATAAGTTGTTCCTGATCTTTTTGCTTACATTTTTTCCAAGACTTGCATGCACCGTAATTGATGGTCAAACTGCTATTTGGGTGTGCTGTGGTAACTAGAGTTAGCGCTAACAATATCAGTCATACCCACACAAAATGTAGCAATATCCTCATCTTCTCTCATAATGACATATARTAAGATACACAAAATAAGCAATCATTTCCTGGTGTGTTTTTATACTGTAAGAAAAATCACTTGCACAAATACTAGCCAGCAATCTYCTTTTTCTCTTGGCAGCACCTGGTGCATATGTCCTCTATGGACAGTGGGAATCTGCTGAGCAGTTTATTTGTTTTAACTCCAAATGCAAATCCAATTTGTTTTCATAGTTTTAACTCCAAATGCAACTTAGTTCAAGTACCACTATTATCCAAGGCAGTGTCCTTTGGCTTTTCCATAAGCAGGATGTGTATTTGATGATATTTATCAGATAGGAATAAATTGTTGACACAATGAAGTCCAGACTGCTCATGGTTCACAGTGTGTGGCTACTCTCCTAAATTGAATGTTTTAAATTCTTCTTTTTACCTGAATGGTATGTGGAGGTCCCCAAACACTGATTAAAAACAGTGACTTCCTGTTAAAAAACAGCACTCTAGTATTGGCTTTGGCATAATGCTGAGGAGGATGAGCAGGGTCATGACCAGGGTTTCCTATGAATTTTAGAGAGGGTTTAAAATTCACTAGGACTCTTCTTAAAGCCTTTTTTCTTGCCTTTCCCTTGCAARGCTCTCCCATGCCTCACACCAGGAGCGTTAGTGGTTTCCTCCATTTGGAGGGATGGACTAGCCTGGGGTCCAGCTCCTCGTACTGAGAGGCTCGTGACCATGATAGCTGCAGTAGCTGTTCGCCTGGTAGCAAGACAGGAATAGCATTTTAAATAGACATGTTTTAATTATCTGTTAAAATTCCTGTCGCCTTTGTGTGTGTGACTAGGAGTATTTGTWTGACAACCAAGTAATTCCACAGATAACTGAATCCTACTTATACAAGCGTTATTTAAATTCTTTATAAGCCTAATCTTTTAAAAGCCATTTAAAGATTTCTATCTCCCTCTCTTTCATTCCTTTTTAATCATATATTCTCCTAATCTTTCAAAGTGTCATGGCTAACTTGTGCCCTACTTTAATCAGATCTGTATCTTATATTTTTGTGTTTGAAACAAGCACATATCCCTCACAGTCTTAGGAAGCCAAAACATTCTTCTGTTGCAGAAATATTTAGTTTGTTACCGTTCTCCTGGAAGAGCTACATTTTCTGAGTTGTTCCCAAGTTAAATAACAGATTGGGTCACAAAAGATTATTATTACCCTCCACAGCAGTGTCACTCCCCCATTGTGGTTTCTTGGTAAGCCTGTTTGCCCACACAAGGCAAAATGGAAAAAAAAAAAAGAAACATAAATAAGGCATTTCTTCCCTGAGCTGTTTTCTCATGAGAAATCTCTTGGTTAAATGGAAATGCTGGTATAAAACCTTCCACTTTTGCTATGAAATATTCTTTTTTTCTAGGCAAGTGATTTTTAGATTGTAGAAAATGGCAAATATATTGCCAACCTCCAGATGAGAGCAAGCATAAAACAGATTCAAATCTTGAAGGTCTGAGAGAGCTTTTAAAACTTTAAACCTTTTAGGCTGTAGTTGAGTGAACTGCAGTGATGTATACATACAGCATAGTGGTTGATTACTTCTCATCTATATATTACAGTATATTTATTATTTTGAAAGAAAATAGGGAGATCTTCGCAAAGTCTTTGAAAAATATTTTGGTGGAAGCTTATGAGTTAATTTTATATGTTATAGCAAACCAGAGACAGTCTACACTGAATTAGGACTCTGGAAACTTTTTTCCTGGATCTCCCACTGACTTCTTCCATGAGACATTTAACAAGTAGTTCTCTTTTTGTGGGCATTTTTTCCTTTTGTCTACTTAAATGGGAAACTTTCCAACACAGCATTCCTTGCAGCAGCTATGCTCTTTGCATAGTATAAATAATCCCAATGTCAGTGAAATGTTTTGTTGCTACTGAAACCTAAGCAATGAATAGGAGCACGTTCAGCCTTTGAGCTGCTGATTCAGCACTCTTTTCAGCAAATACAATTGTCATCACAGTATGGCTAAAAATCAGCTCCCCTCCTGACTGCCTGTCAGCCCAGATGATGAGAGRTGGATTTTGTTTTTTGCAAAAATCTTGGGGAAGCAGGAGGGAGAACTTTTTATTAAAGTGAAAAAAAACAAACCTTTATATCAAACCACTGAGGCATTTTTAAAGAAAAAAAAAGTCAGATGAACAACTTATTTTCTTTTGCAAGATTTTTGTTTTTTGTCGCATGGGCATGTAAATTGTCAGATACAGCTCAGTTGTAACAAAGAAAGTGAGACTCTTTTTGTATGATTTGGTTTTGTAAGATTTCTTTTTGTATGATGTAATAATTCTTGTGATTGTTCATATTTTACTATTGACTGTGCACCTATATTTCTGTTTGAATCTGTTTGCTGCTATCACAATTTCAAAAGAATAAAATATCTAGTGATGGTCAGTTTTCAATTGGAGGATTTGTCTAAGGTTTCTTTCTAAAGCTGTGTGCAGGTACACTACCAACAAAATCCAATAAGCCATAGAAATATTCCTTGAGTCATCTCTATCGCAAAGTCTGTCTTCTGATCACAGCTAATATCAGCCTGAAAAATCTTATTTTTGCCCCATTTCCAAAAACAGCAATGGAAAATTTTCTGGCATAGCTACTTTTATCATACTTTCCTGGTCACTGTCCACATGAGAGACATGACTGAGATATGTTGCACAGCAGTGATTCCCCCTTGGTTTATCGGGACGACTCCTGCATTCTGAATTACATCTGAGCCTGAGTAAGCTGAAGATGAAGGAGGCAAAGAAAGATGTTCTCTGGGTCAGCAAAGGCTGAAGTTCTGATGTACTGACCACTGAAAGCTGGCCCTTCATATTCTGTCATTCTGTAGCTGCTGGTGGGCATTAACCGCACGTAAAAAAAGATCAAATGAGTTTTCTTCAGAGTCTGGAAGAGTTCTTCATTTCTGTGGCCGGCAATTTTTTTCAGTAAACGTGTTTTTGCTCTTGATTTAACTTTGTTCTCTGTAGTTTGCATCAGATCAGGGTGATGGTATGTTCTACAGCTGAAGCTGTGTCACATTTCTTGGAAACTTTTTTGCTCTACCTGCTCYGCTGCGGTCACCTTTTCTCTTTCTTTAACCAAGTTAAATTCTTCATTAAATCTCTGTTGGCAATTACTGATATCAGTGATCCTGTAAATAGTTGATGGTGGACAAACTCTGCCTTACGCTATCCACAGGAAATGGTGACAGCAGGAAGTGAGAGGCTATTCTTTTGGGTATGAACTTTGTCCAGATAAGATGATATATTCTCTTTCCAGTTCTCACYGGTTGTCTTGGTGGCAGCTCCTCGGTCTTTCTGGGATCTGTTTTCTTACCTGATGTTTACCTCATTTTAAAAACCGCTCTGTAATCAAGGGGATGTTCCCTATAAATTTCTCATTTGTCCATTCTTTGGTTCACCTTTCCATTGACAGCATTGCTTGAAATATCCTGACTTTTTAATTATTTTTCAGAGAGATCTCACAGAATGATGCATTGGAGGTCATAGAAGCAAATGTGTTTTCCAACCTTCCCAAACTACATGAAATGTAAGTAATGAGCAATCTAAATTCAAAGGAGACAATTACAAAGATTCATTATAGACAAGTATCTAAGGTTCTTCAGTTTGGTTCAAGTAAGCTATGAAGAACTTGTACAGATACAGGAACATTTGAAACCTTCTTGTTGCTTCCATTTTCTCATCCAACCCTTTTCTTTCTTTTCTTAGTCAATCTAAATCTTATCTTACTGGGTCTATTAGTGTAGGCTGTTGTTCTAGAATCATGCAGATTTTTTTCAGTCAAAAAGGACCCTATGGTATATCTTCATGCTAGGCTAATCATGGATATTTTAAAACTGATAAAATAGTTTATTTTCTGTAATGTTTCATTTTCTCTTTGCAGAAGAATTGAAAAGGCCAACAACCTTGTATACATTGATCAAGCTGCTTTCAAAGACCTTCCAAACCTCAGATATTTGTAAGAATCTTTTGCTCTTTTAGTAATGCGGTATGTTTGAATGAWATGGATGTGTTTCTGTCCACACTGAACTGAGCAGTTTTAGTGAAGAGRCAGAGTATTCCCTCTCTCCTCACTACTTGTACATTACTGATCCACATTTTCACCACTGGGCTCCAACATACAGTCCTCAGAAAGTTGAAGGTAATACCCTCCATAAATGTTCCCACACAGAAAATTTCTGGGCCTTTCTAGGCACCAGGTTGCACCTGAGAGGTGAGGAAAGGATCTGGGCCTTTTTAATTGCTATTGCATGAGCACTTTCTGACCAGGGCAATGATCTGAGCAAGCGGAATCACCCAAAGGTTTTTCATTGTAATTCCTCTCTAGCTCTGAGACAAAATCACTTTTGTCCACCTTTATTATGGCTTTGTCCCTTTTTAWACTTCGTATGCATGATTGTAAACATTCAAATTCTTTTTGCTTTAACAATGGCACTACTCTACCAATGGTTTTCATTAAGACTTGATGTGAAATAATTAAAACTTCTGAATACAAATGTATGGTTTGTGGTATAACTTTATTTCATTAGCCARCCTCATTGGTGCAGGTTACTCATCTGTGGTTGCTGGATCTGCTCCCATGGGGCTGCTGTCATAATTCAGTGATAACATGACCAATAACCTCTGCTCTGCTATGAATCAAAAGCCAAATGAAGTCCAAGGAACTCCAGTTAGCCATAATTGCTTTTAATGTCTGTAGCTTAAATAAGCTCCCACCATGCACCTTGCTGAACAGTGGCATATATTCCAGGCAGGATATTGCATTATTTTTTTTTACATCTGTCCATCTGAACACATACACTCAACCTTGTGGGATAACCTTTCCAGACTTGTACAAGTCTTGCTAATCACAGTTTCTGCATTTGGTTACCTACCAGTAAGTGCCTAATTGTCTGGTTAGATACTGATTGAACACTTTTTAGAGGTATAGTGTGAAGTTTATGTCCATGATCTGAAATGCATAGCTCCCAGAGAGTCATTGATTATTTTATGTCTSTGAAAATTACTGTTCTCTAATAGGTTCGGGCCTCAAAAATGTTATGAGACTTGGGTTTGAATTTGAGGTATGAGATTTGAGATTCAAGATTTGGAATTTATTTATTTGCAGTAGGGAGATAAAGCTTTAAGCTTGCATTGTCATGAGGAAAAATAATATGCCTTTTGGTTTCATGAGCGAGTCATTCAACAATGACTGAGTTCTTGGAATATTCTGGCTACCTGCACACCAAAATGAAACATTTGTCTGTTCTGTGAATTTTACACAGAATAATTTGCTATTTCTGGTATGTTAGTCAGGTCTATGGATGGATAGCAAGAATGAAAGAGAGCACATTTCTCTTAAATATTTCTCCAATTTTGTATAATCTTTGTGAAAATCACAGGGCACAAGTTCCTGTGCTTTTTGATGTGAGACATGTAAGACTTGAGGAAAAGGTTAAATGCTCTATAAATAATATCATAATATCAATAATATCATAATATCAATAATATCATAAAGTCATAAATATCAATAATATCATAAAGTCATAAATATCTGAACTAGCGTAAGTCTTTCTGTTGACTTCAGCGGATGTTTAGCACCAGCTAATACTGGTAAAACCTCTGCAGTTACAAATATCTGGATGCCCCTCATTCAGCTGCCCATTCCTGAGGTGCTGATCATACCAATGGCTATCTCGTTCTCTGTCCCTTTTCCTTCTATTATTTTAGATCCTTTGTTCCATTTCTACAGAATTCTCTTTCACAACATTGTTTAAACTCATTAGAAGAGCTAAAAATTATCTGACTTCAATGGTTAAAGACGTATATTCCCTTTTTGCTATTATTCACTTTTGAGTAGTCATTTCATTCTTGAAGCATGGTTCTGCAGTGACCACTATTCCTSTTATAAATAGATATAATTATTCAGTTGCAGTGACCAAAATTTGATCTGAATGTGGGTTTAGCTCCACAGTTCATATAAATTGCAGGTAATGCCRTGAACTTGTGTTGATTTTTCTCCAGCTGAGGATGTAGCTCACCGTTCACGTTCATGATTTATAAAATTATTTCCAGCTCCTTACCCCAATGCTATTCCTCCAAATATTATGTTTTGCAATAAAATGCCATAAAGGTTACTCATATGGGTGGTTTTATGCTAATCAGAAACAGCATGTTTCCTCACAAAATGTTATTCGTCAGTGTTGATTAGGACAAAATAGCAATATAAGCATTTTCATGGCATCCACGTGAGAGTGAAACATGCTCTTTTGAATATTTGTCATTCCATGCTCTCAAACAGTCAAACATTCAAAGATGTTTCTTGTATAAGAACTCAGCTGAAGCAGCTCTACCGTGACTCAGAGAAGCAAAGGATTAACAAAAGAAGAGTGCTTGTCTGACTAACCATTCCTTCCTCCCCTCGAACCTTAGCAAGTTTTACTTACTAGTTCAGATCAGAGGGGGGGAAAATGTTTTTGGGTACTTTTYAAGGTTTTCTGTCTTGTGAGAACAAGGGGACTAGAAGAGACTCCTCAGATTACTGTATCCCATTTCTTACTGTATCCCCTCCCTGAAATCTTTTAATTAAGTGCACTATTGTATTTTAAGATGTTTTGCAGTCTCCCTGCTTTCTCATACCATTCTTATGGGGAGACTTTTTCAGAAACTCAGTAGTTTCATGACTAGAAAATTTTCTCTGATTTTATTCAGGGCCATTTCTTTCACATTTTTTCTTGTGCCAGAGCTGTTCTTTAATTTAAATAGATAAAATCCATCTTTGGTGCTTCCTTCACTAATGTATTTATATCATTTCCCTTCTGACTTTATTTTAGGAGGCTAAAAAAGACTCCCACATGGCTATAAATAGTACAAAAGGTGCAAAGCTTCAGAAGTCCTAGAATTTGAACTGCTGGATGTGCCTTTCATGTTAATCACAGGGTTTGCATTAGCGATGGGTATAAATCAGTGTAGCACCCTTGGCCTCCGGGGAGCTACACCAATTCATTGCACATGAGCCTTTGACTGAAACACTTTAATCAGTCCAGATTTTCAACAGTATTAGAGCGGTTTCCCTACCTGGAAAGGACAGACACGGCACTGTATAAGCACAGGAGGTTTCTGCAGGACTTGTGGCAGGATCTCTTACCCTTGGGTTCCCCAGTCCTTCAGTGCTGCTCCACTGCAGGAGGATCTCTGGAGCCTGCAGATGTTTTTCTTCTGTGCCCTGTTGCCCTTGCTGGCTRAGGGGGGACTGGCATGGTAGAGGTACATGGTGTGGTAGAGGTATGCTAGCTTGGTCTGACATCAGGGAGCAGCAACCCACACATGTCTACAACTAGGCCTACAAATGCTAGAAGATTGAGCATTAGGGAATCATATCTGAAAAGTGAATCTTGCTTCTCTATGAATTAGTTTCCCCCACTTTAAGCAACTTTGGCCACCTTTTCTTGACTATTTTAGTCAAACTGAGCTTTACCAGGGTAAGTATATTCTACTTGAAGGCAGCAGATGATGTTATTTCTGCTCAACTTCAGGACTAAGCTCAAGGCCAAACCGGCACATGGCTTATAGAAGTAGGAGGCACAGGGAGGGCTGAGGTCCCATTCCCAAGCAACAGGCAGGGAGGGACACAGCAGTGACAAGCCGGCTGCTCTTCCCAGGCACTGCTTCTCCTGCTGCCCTGAGGTGAGTCTGCAGGGCCAGCCTCAGGGGTTGTCTTCTCCTYATCATCTGCAGCAATCTTCAGCATGTATCCTACCACCAACACTGCTACAAATAAACCAAGACTTCTTTTTTTTTTCTTTTTCCCACCCCCATATGCATTTCACCAGAGTCATCCCATAAGACCATAAGAAACCCTAATGGCACATGGAGCTGAGTTATGTCATGTTCAGATCACTCTGCACTCTGTAGAGTCACAACTCCATGCTCACTTCTGGCACATTTCTGTAGGAAGGAGTGCCATTTTCTCCATCCTAGTACTAGTTTCACACACTAGTACTTGCCCTTCTAGAAACCTCCCTCGAAAAGACAAAGAACTTCTGTCATTTGAAAGACTAATTTAATGAGGAAGCAGAAGGCTTGACAGAAGGCTACAAAATGGCACCTGGTAAAGGTAATCCAGCTCCTGTTACCTTTCTGTGATGAGGAAGGGATGCTCAAAGAAAATGTCAGGCAAAACGCTGAGGTGTGTTAATGAAATTCTTTTCTTTGCAAAGTACAAAAGTAAAACCTTGTAAACTTTTGGAACTAGAGTTAAAACAATTTGGAAATGGATTAAACAACCCTGTTGACTAAAGGAAAATCAACAACAGCTATCTGAGAAACAATTAAAAAATTTAAAGCTGCAAGGATAAACTATCAAACCTTTATACAGCACAGTCTGGTTCTCCCATTACCTGCAGGAAACTTGGTCCTACTGGGATGGATGTACTCTTGCTGCCCAAATGACGTWTATTCTCCCTATTTGGAATCCACATCATCTTTCCAAATATTCCACATCAAGCCAGCAGACCCAGATATGGTGGTGCGTGTCCTGACACATCCTTGATCCAACCTTCTGCTCCATATCCAGGTGTAAAGAGGTCTGGCAAGGCCAACCTGCAACCAGTGCTCCAGAGCAGGAARACTCAGCTGCAGCCCCACTGCCAAATTTTGTGTGGTTCTTTCTGACGTTTCCAGCACCAGTGCCAGGATCCTAGATGCTTAGCCAGATTCTTTTTTGACAGCGTTGTGACTCTGGCAGAACCGTTAAAACACAGCTTTGAAAGATCCCATGGAAAAATACATATTTACTGGCAGTTTTCAGAAAACAAAGTTTGAAAAAAAGAAAATTGGTGTTAATGCCTGAGACAGAGACTGGACATTACAGACCATCAGCTGCATGACCTTTGCAGCACTTCGCTTGCAAAGCTTTTTCTGTGCTGCTTAAAAAACGTTGTAGAGGCACTAGATCTTATTTATGGGCAAGCAAGAAGCTCTGGGTAGCCTTGTCAGTCCTCTCATCATCTTTATGGGCTCATTATAGCCACTAGCTGGTGAACATTAACACACTTTTATCTGTGTCRGCTTGGATATGAATATATTTTGCACCCATCCCACCCCAGTACTTCATAAGATTAGTGCAGTCCCTTTGTCTCCTGCATCATCATTACTAGTATGGCAAGAATAAGATGGAAGGAAAAATATTGAAATATATATATAATAATAAAGTGCTGAAATACCCTAAACCGTCTGGAAAAACAACCTGAACTTCCTCACAAGTCTTTCAGAAGCAGTGAAGAGAATTATTAATTGGTCTTCTTGGGTATATGCCAGAGAGACAGGCTGTTTCAAAATGGTAACTTGTTGACCTTTTCATGAGTACAAGATTATTTATCTGGCTCTCATTAGGGAAGCTGAGGCATTGTCTGTTTAATAATGTAGCGATGGCTTTTCAAACCTATTTTCTTTCCATAGTTCACATATGTAATCTATGTCCTTTGGGTTTTTTTTTTGTTTGTTTGTTTTTTACAGTGGATGTGCCTGTGTCCTATTTTAATGTCTCAAAAGCATCCATTTTATCTGCAGAGTAGTTTTTGTGGAGAGTACRCTTGCTATGTCCTGTTTTGCTGCAGAGCTAGAGCAAAGCACGTGCAATGGGGAAGTCCACAGAAGTGCTGACCCTCTGGACAATGATGACACGGATGCCTTTCTTTTGCTCGATAGCCTCCTGGTCAAAGACCTTGCCCTAGAAGTGGCCTTCTTGGGCTGTAGACTCAGCTTAGCCTGCCAGGCCAGGACACACAAGCTAGACAATTGTGCTGCTAGACTCGGGCTCCCTCTCATCTTTTCCCCATTATTTTACTGTCTTGGATATTCCTGCACACATAATGGCTTAGTTTCAAGAGCTAGAGAGGAAAGTGCTCACTTACAACCGTGTTCCAGGTACACCCTATAACGACGATTATAAGCATGATTAGAGAACACGGAAATAAGACTTCGTGAATGGCACCATTTTATCTCTGCCTACCTTATGTTTGCCATTTAGCAAATACCCCCAGTAGGCTGACAAGCTAAGCTGCATTCCCTCTTTTGTTGAAGTAGTTCCTACCAGTTTGGCATAAAAAGAGCAGGAGTGCTGCCGTATCTGCAAATAAGCAGCCAGAATCTGTCCAAAATTTGGTTTTGGAAGATTTTTTTTCCTCAGGTGATTACAGCGCTGTGTTTTCTGAAGTACTGGCCCCCCTAAGCCTTCCCTTAAACACTACTGATGCTCTGGGACGCAGCCATCAGCATCCGAAAAGCGGGTTCTCACCAAGCTGTTCACGCACGGCAAGGGGGGATTCAGTTCTAACACRGATTAAATAGGACGTTTGTTTAAAGCAGGGCTACCAGGAATGTATACATTAAGTGGTAAATATATTGATAAAACTGTCCTGCAGGAAAGCGACTGAGTAAATTGGATTATCTACATTCTAACAAGATTATCCACTTAAAGAGCTCTGGAGAGTTGCTAGTTGAATAAGAAGGTAGATACAGATTGCAGCCTAGCTAAATACTTTTTGGTTCTTTTTCTGCAGCTAATTAAAGGAGCATCCTCTCCTATTTCTAATCAGCTTTTTGGCCCTCAGTGCAATCAGTGCTTTGTTCCACCTGTAGGTTTACCTCWATATATAACATTTTTCAAAGGTGTTTGCTTCTTTGCTTCACCATGTTATGCTGCTSAGTTTACACACGTGAAAACTGAGCCCTGAACGCTTTGGGATGCCCGGAAAGATGAGAAATACGGCACAGCCCAAGGCCTGGAAAACTCTTCACATATCCATGATGAAAGCCCTGCAAGCCAGAGTGGAATTCTGTAACAAATGATCCCTGGAAATAGTAGTGTCACTGCCCATCATTGCTTCATTCAGTTGGGAAAGTAGTAGAGAGAGGAAAGAGTTTCAGATCTTCTCCTGAGCTCTACAGCAGCCACACACTAATTGGCAGTAGTTTGTTTCATYGTTTAATTATTAAACTAAATGCATGCTATAATTTGTATTTAACAAGTGGCTCTTAGATTTTGACTCATGACTCATTTAAAATTAAAGGCAGCCTTTCAGCTAAAACCCACTACATCTCTAGTAATTTAGAGAGCATACTTTAAAATACTGTAAGGGTGGAGCTGCAGGTTCTTCTTTTGATTCTAATTTTTTTTGGCTAAATCTTTTCATGAGTAACAAATGCAAAAGTACTTTAAATAATAACAGATTTGTGAAATCGACTTGCTTCGTTATTCATGCATTATTCATGCTTCTATTTTACTGTATGTAGTAGTTTTACAAGGGCATTTCTGTAGACCTTCCTTTGTGACACATGAGTGACCTTCCTTTGTGACAACAGTGATTTTTTAAGCTAATGCAATATCTTACCACTAAGATTCCCAGGACAAAATGGTCATGACACTTCAGCAACTTTCCCAAATTGACTACTTGAATATTCAGTACACTTTTTTTTTTTCCTACACATAATGCAATACTTTTGGTTATAAAATTATACAGATAACAAGTTGAYTTTTTCACTAAGAATGCCTGAGAGACTATTCAGATATACTTCAGAGATTCAGATCAATACTTATGCAAGTAAATAACTACTTTATGCACATACATGTCACTCTTAGTGCCCAAATGTAGAAAGTGGTTGCCGTGTTTAGGTGTTCATTTTCAGTTCCATTCATGAAACCTGAAAAATCTTTCAGCAACTCTCCTGAGATAATCTCAGGTCATTTAAAAAAAAAGAAAAGTAACTTTTTCCAGTTTGGGAGCTTTTTATCATCATGTCATTATTCAGGGTCGATGTGCAAAATCACATCCAGCAACAGAGAACTATTGTTCTGTTTCAGTGCCAAGATAAAAAGTGCCTTCTGTATACAGCTAATGCATTTCTTAAGGAACCAATACGCTCAGTAAAAGGTTATCTTCTCTACCAGCTCCCATATTAAAGATACAAAGAGATAATTAACCTTTAAAGAACCCGAATTTTCTCTGGAATGGTAATGAGACATTTCGATGGCCAAGGCAGCTCCCAGTCTCCCTGTACCCTGCTCCTTTGGGCTACCTGAATGACCTGGGACAACCACTGGCCACCTCTTTCAGGAGCAACATTGGCTGCCTTTGTACTGCCCTTGCTCGTATTCTTGATAACCATATTGATTCATTATTGATAAATTTGACCTGGTATAACTTTGTTGGTGCGTGTGGCCCCGTTTCCTTGTTGCCCCAAGAAGCCCTGGAGTTGGTGCTTCCAAGCCAACGTGCCTGGTGGGCACTGACCACAACGGAGCTGCACTCAGTARAATCAGTAGCACTGTGCAGAGCGGGAGATGGTTTCAGCTCCAAATGTTGCGGCTCAGTCCTGTCTCCAGCAGAGCATTCATGTGTG
Organism: Nothoprocta perdicaria; assembly: GCF_003342845.1. Lineage (NCBI taxonomy): Eukaryota > Metazoa > Chordata > Aves > Tinamiformes > Tinamidae > Nothoprocta > Nothoprocta perdicaria. Next base: position 2,324,357 of record NW_020455766.1, read on the forward strand.
CCCAGCTCCTCACTCTCGAAGATGCTGGCAAATAAAGCATTTTCTCTTGTGTTATTTCTAATGGAGTTAATGTATCCACTATTAAAAACAAAAGTGGTAAAAAAAGTACCAAAAAAATGGTAAATTGACTTGTACTTTTTTCCTTAGAAGAGCTGCTATGAAAATAATTATTCTGTGTCAGTGCAGTTGACTTCTGAAAGTATCATTAGGAAATGAGCTGCTATCATTAGGAGCTGTTCTGAGATCATGCAGAGGGATTATGTGAATATCGAAAGCAGGGTTTCACTGTTAACTTCAGTGGGGACAGAGTTTTTTTTTTTTTTGGAGAAAATCCTTTTATATTCCAATGTAGAGTTTCCTTGGGCCATCCCAGCATCTGTGGCTGAAGTCTACCTTTTATAGCCACCATCTTTCAAGTCCCCTGTGTTTTTTTTCTATGTTAATCACTGCTTCACCCCTAATAATCTAGACTTGTTCTCTCTTCCTCAGGTTAATATCAAACACGGGTCTTAGATTTTTACCTGCTCTCCATAAGGTCCAGTCTTTCCAGAAAGTTTTGCTGTAAGTTTTAATGTCTGTTTTCAATTTTTTAGCAACTCCATTTGCATGTTCTCTTCTAACAGAACCTTTCAAAATGTGAATCTCCATGTATTCATTTACTAGTGTTATTACAGCCTGTTTGGTTGTAGTTCTAAAGGGTTTTTCTCTGGGTCTGCTTTCCATCACATGTTCTGCATTTTACAGGCAACTCTTCCTTGAACTATGTTAGGAGTGTGGGGCTACGTGACCCTGGGGACTGATAAYGGCTCCTGCTTCTAGTTCACCAGCTACAATTCAATGCAGGCTGGTGGAGGTGGAAATTTTTTGGCATCTGGTGACAGCTCTATGGCCTGCAGGGGCCRAGTGGCTGCTCTCAGTCTCGATCTCCGCGAGCAGATGGCCACATTGCAGAACACAAAGCAAACCACAAGGAAATATCCCCAGCATGTCCTTTTTGTTTTTCACTGKCAATAAAACTGTCCAGGAATGAAACATTGCTAGGGAAAATTTCAGGGCCAATCCAAAAAAAAATATTTGTATGAAATTTTGTGTGAAAATAGACACTTTCTTATAAAAACTGTATATAATCCAAAAGTTTTGTTATTGTTGTTGGCTTTTGCTGACAAAGAAATTGTAAGAGGTTTTCAGTCATTCTTTATATAGTATAGCACACAGAAAATCTAGGAAATAAGCATATATTTCTTCCGTAAGTTAAAATAAATCAGATTTCTTTTTAATTCTGAATCTTCAAATAAAAGATTTTTGAATCCTTGTTTAGAAGATTTCAATTTGTAGGAATATTAATTTTGCAGTTATCTTACTAGTGATCATGAAAATGAATAAAAAATGTACAGAAAAATCAGACTTGTCTGTATGTTGTATACACATATATATTGTAAGAAATAAATTTGTTTAATTTGTAATTTGGGGAACTACACTTAAGGGCTCTGTGAAACCATAAAGCAAATGCAACAGATACAGAGCACATTAGTGCCATGAGCTTTTATGATTATCATCATTCTTAGCTTGATTTGAATTATTGCGGCTTGGTGCACAAAGGTTTCCTTTTGCAGGTGAAATTCCTTCCTTTCTATAGTGCTAACTAGGCCTTGACACTGCCTAAGTCCCAAATAGATTTCAGTTTAAACTCTGGCCCCACAGAGGTCAATAAAAAAATTCACTTTGGCTTCAGTTCTCCCAAGATTTAAATCCCAAAGACAGATCTTCATGGGTTAATGATACCGTAAAGGGCTTGTACTTAGGACAGAGGTAAATCCTGCTTCTAGTGATGGTGCACTTTCTCTCCCTGTTCCTAACTGCTCATCTCAAATTGCAGAACAAGCTTGCTGTTTAACTCTCAGTTAATGCGGTGTTGTGGCCATATTTAACTGCCATGTGAGATAATTCTGGAACCACATTTAATTTCGAGCTTTGCAGATARTTCATTTTGTTCCCTGCTTTCCAATGGAAACAGCATGAAAACAAGCATATTCCCAGTCTAAATTATGAATAATACTGTTTAACTTCTTTGAGGTCTATTTTGAGCAAGCAACAGAATGTATATCTGCAGTTCCTTTTTTTATACCAGTCAAAACTGCTGAAAGACTGGGATGAATACTTGTCAGTTCAGCAAACCCAATTGACAGGGGCCCCACGTCCGAAGTTCTTAAGCACATACAAAGCTTATAAGCAACCCTGTTGACACTGGCAGGGGAATTATTCATAGACTTTTAKGTACCCTGCTGAATCAGGCCAGAGAGACTCAACGGCTTCTAATTCTGGTTGGGAGGTATATTCTGGTTTGGAGTGTCTTATACGTATTATCTATGTATGGGTTYTCATATATTCTAATGGTTGAAGCTTGTTTGGGATGAAGGCATAGGGGTGTGAAGAGCATCAGTTTGGAAATGTTTGACTTCAATCTTTTCTTTTACCAGGAAGGTTTGTGCTCTGTCGATGAAATGTGCTAGAAACTTTATTTGCTATCCTTAGCATGAAATAGTTCATCRAATTGAATATACGGAAAAATGCCTTTGGTGCTTGAAATACCTTTTCTTATTGAAAGGCTGATAGAGGTACAAAAAGGTATGTTTTATTTTTCAGAGACATTCAAGACAATATCAATATACGTACAATTGGAAGTAATTCGTTCATGGGCCTGAGTTCTGAAAGTGTGATTATGTGAGTAAGAAATAACAAATCCATTCTTTTGCTTGTTTGCTCATTTCATTTCCAGAATAGGGTCAAGAAAACCTTATTTATTCCTGAGGGATGTGCACTATTATGTAGACTTCCAAAATCAATTTGACGTTTTAGACTTTTCCCCTGCTCCTGAAATCTGTGTGTGTTGTTTTGCTGCCATGAAGAATGAAAGCTTTTGTGGTTTGTTTCCATTCTAATCCTGCTCTTTATTTTAGAACTACAGCATAGAATAAATGTAGTAATTACTGATACCAAGGTTAAACATATTCCACCTACAACAACAATTCCATGAGATACACATTTTGTTCAAAGGGATGGCGTGACTCATAAATATTTACAGTCAGATGCATCATTCAGAGGCATTTATTACCGAGGCAAAATATACRTAGATAGCGTGGAAATGTGGTATATTTATACACTGTGTTAATGAATTGATACAGACCAGTTCACAATGCAGTTTCATRCTGTGTAGTTAGATGTCCTTCCATTTGACTTCAACAATCATGTTTTTTAATGAACTACCTGAGTTCTTTGATCTTTTATACTGGTATACCAAAATGTACTATTTGCCAACAGGCTACTTTAATTTCACCTAGCCAGAAGACAGACTGGAAAAATTACCGACTGTGCTATGTAGTTTGCCTCAGATGCCAAAGCAGACAAGCCTGATCTGATTGACTGATGAGACTTGCATCGATTTTGGTGGGAGCAGGTCAGACCATAACTGCTTGGAGATTGCCCAAAATAGGCTAACAACAAGTCACTTCACTATTATCTCTCCCTTTTCCCCATCAGTCATCAGCACCCGCTGTCTATGTCATATTCCTGAAGGTTTTAACACAGAAACCTTAATGCAACCCCCTGAGATATTCACATACTCATATTTCAAATGTATTAAAATAATGATACTCTGAATGTACTGCTCTCTCTTATAATGAAAATACTTGCCAATCACATGGAATTTTGTTTTGTCAGAGCACTGTGCAGCAAGTAACCTGTGAAACCTGGCATAATCTGTGAAAACAGACATGCCAAAATAGCATTAAAAGGCCCAGGACCCTTTAGCACCTCCACGCTCTGGGGGATGCTCTGGGTCTGCCAGTATAAGCAGGTTTACTTGTGGCTTGCTCCAAGCACATTTAAACCAATAACTCAGATTGCATCTGATCTTCTGCCATGCATGGGACCAGCACAGGCTGAAATTATAGATTTTAGAGCCTAGAACAGAGCTTCCCTAAATTAAGGCATAAACAGTACCTCAGAGGCAGTGGCCTCTGGCACTTGGTGAATTGAATATTGTGTTTAAATATAGCTCTATAGCCATGAAATAGTAAKCAAAAGTAGATAGGTCGGATCTCTGGATCTCTCCAACAATTTGYGCTTGGTACTAAAGTAAAACTTCCRTTTTATTCAGTGGTGCTAGTAAGGATGCTGATTTAAGTGAGAGAAGAATTTGTCCCCATAGGAAGCTGCCCAGGAAAGAATTATAGTAAGCGCTCAGGATTCAGGTAGTATCTTGGCTCTTTTTACTGCTTGGATGCAATTTTCCAGGTGACAGCAGTATAGAGGCCACACTGCACAGCAGCAGTAAAGGCTTGGCTTTACAGCATTGATATCTCCTTACATTAGCATCATGCTCAGTGAGAGAATGCAGTAAGTGCTAAAACAGTGATTAAAATCATATATATCTGCCTGGCAGCTACAAATGGGTGAGATCAATGTAATAGAACAAATATTTCAAGTGCTATAAGTAGGGCCAGGTCTCTCCTCTTTGCCTGCTCATTCACATCTAATAGTGCTTGCAAGTGAAGGGGATGGTGACAGCTTTCCTGATCTGATCTGACACACGTTGCAGACACAGAGCTGGGCACATCTGCCTTTCATGGTCAGAAGGGTAATCCTCTCAGCCAAGCCCATAATTGATTTTCATGTTGACCTTAGCTCGCCATCTCGGACCTTGGATAAGTGGGTCACTTGCATGCTCAGCTTTCAGTGTGAATTAGAAATAAAATGTCCAGGTTTGGTGACAGTTTAATTAAATCTTTCCATTTTTGCCATCAATCAGACCTGTCATCCTGTGCTGGAGCGGGTGTGAGTTGCAAAGTGACACTTAAAAGGAGATGAAAGATTACACTATATAAATGATAAATATAACTGACCCAAGTATAAATTTTTTGGACCATGAAGGGAACAGGGGGAAGGACATTAAACATTAATTAGTTAATGCACTACAGTAAAAGCTCGGCAGAAAGCCCCAGGAGTTTTAGTTCACAGAATCGCTACCTGTTCCACCTCACACAGGCAGGAGCCCAGAGACATTGGGGTTACAGGCCCAGGAGCAGCCGGGGAGTGTAACTTGGAGAGTAATTTGGAGGGACAACAGATACCAAAGGAATTCAGCAGCGTAGCTGGTGGTTTCTGCTCCGCTGCCACCCCGTGCGTGCTGCCCTGCTCCGTTGCAGGCAGCCTCTTCTGCACCGTGTTCCAGGAGTTTGGACTGGAATAGCCTCACTGATCTTAATGCAGACATCAGGGAAAGCCATGGGAAAAACCATGCCCAAACCCATGCATCCAGCATCTTTAACTCCGGTTCAAAAGCTTGCTGTATGTATCATTTCTAAGGATAATGCTGATTTGTCCTATTCAGATCTCTGCTCACCAAATCTCCAAACTTCCAGCTCGTGAGACTTTCCCACCTGGCATTCATAGGAATTTCCTGGTTTAAATATCCATTTAGGAATTACATGCTTGAAATCACCTTATCTTTTTGTTGACCTATTTGAATTTGGTATGTTTTAGTTGGGAAGCGCATATAAGGACCTAACTGTTTTGTTTTGTGTTTTTTCTCTATTGCAGATGGCTAAATAAAAATGGAATTCGAGAAATTGAGAATCATGCATTTAATGGAACCTACCTGGATGAGCTGTAACTATTTCTGTTATTCAGTATTCTGCTAAGCAATTATTAGCAAGTAGCAACTCCTGCAGTTTTTTTTTAATATCAGATTGTTTTAGCATTGATACTGTTTTATTTTACAGAAATCTTAGTGATAACCAAAATTTAGAAAAATTACCGAATGAAGTCTTTCACGGAGCCATTGGCCCAGTTGTTTTGTAAGTAATATTCAGATTTTGTTTTTCTCCTTATTAACTCCCCAGAAAAGAACAGAATACGGCATTCAAAAGTGAATGTATGTCTGGATTTTAACATCTCACAAATGTTGGAGGTCAAAATTGGACCTACATATCTGAATATATATATATATATATAAAAAAGGAGCTATATCTAAAATATCAGTCTAGATCCAAGTGTTCACTTTATCCTCAAGGTTTTTGGAGCGTTTGGATCCTGTTATTAGATCCAGATTCCTCTCCAGAGCTGAGTAGGAGATAAGTTCTGCTTCACTTATGTGGTGAAAAAGCTATTCATTTTTAGTTTGGGGCAGAATCAAGGATAGGTGAGTGGCTTTGCCCTGCTTAAATCTGAATTGCACAGCMTTGAACAATTGAAAACTGCTGAGGATTTGCCCTGCAGCTCCAAAACTTAATTCTAAAGGTAAAATCCCTGCCCTGTGACTGTGCGTGGCTGCTTTGGCTTCTGAGCCGAGGCCACAATATGTAAGAGCTGTGACAAGCACATGGCCTGGATTTTTGTCACCAACTCTCTCTTTTCCAAAAAGATACCACAAAGGGGTGAAAATGAGTGATTTGAATCAGTGGAGGAATTGAATCACTGTTGCACAGTGGTTTAGAGGGGTTCGAAATCTTAAAAAAGGCAGAGAAAAACGGGGCGCCAACCGTAAGTAGAGATAAGAGCTCTTCTGGAGGCCTCGAATACACAGTCCAAGGCCTTCTTCCAGCTTACCATATTCAGTGTGCTTAGGATGTAAAGAGCCACCATATGGGTTACCTACATTTTACGCTGCTTGCATCATTCCCTCAATATGCCTTTCTTCTTCAGAAAAGGCTGCCAATGGAGCATCCTTTCAGCAGCAATACACTTGATGTTCCTTTGGAAAAACATCATTTCCTGGAGCGTGAAGTTAATGCATTTTCTTTACAAACAGTAGTTGATACAATCATATTCTGGAGGCTTATCAAATTGATTTGGCTGTAGTTCAGATTCATTTGATAGTTCAATTTCTAACCCTGAGTTATTTGTGTAAGAAGTTTTCTGTTCCATTACTAGTATGTCCACTATTCTATGGATGGTAAATTACCTTTTTATTCTGACTGAGATCATGAAAGAGGAGCCTTCTATTCATCTGTCACTGCAGCCTACATCAGAAAAATGATTTCACTTACAGAAATGATTGACTCATAATAATATATGTRCTGGGGAAAATAGTGTTGTTGAAAACAAATTTCTGTTGCAGGCTCCACTATTTTACTAAAACTTTAGAGTGTTTAATTAATGCTGTCCCTATTAATACCACCTTCTGTTTTAGTTTTCAGATTATTGAAATAATATGACATCTTCCTAGACACAAATATGAGTGTCACAATGCACCATTCTTATCACCTGCTCTTCCTTATTCAGGCTACACAGTTTCACAGATCAGTTCCTTCCTTGGGCTTCAGCTTTTGGCTGAATTAGAATGTCTCATTTGGAAAGACGCCCACTTCTGAGTTAAAGAATTTCATCATTGACAATAGGCAAGTAAATCAAATGGCTGATTAGATTTACACCTATACGCTGCCCTTCAGCACAAAAAAATACACTTCATTTCCCACCTAGATTTTTATAGCCTCAATTTGCAGCCATTTTCTTTCCTTTATTTCTCTTCTGGTACTCCCAGGGCAATAGCAGCTTACACCAGGTTTATAGGGGCAGGGTCACTTATTGAAGTCCATAGGAGCCTCTGCCTTCTATAAGCATTAAAACCTTGGGGAGCTCCGGTGGGGCAGAGGAAGCTGCAGGGAGGTGGCCTCTTTGCAGACACAACTCAGCTGCTGCATTCTGGCCTCAATTCCCTGGCTGCACCCGAAGTAGAGCAAGGTATGGTGACCATCCATCCTGCCCTCATAGCTTGTCTTCAGCAGGACACCCCAGGCCCAGGGTGCTCCTGCAGGTCTCCAGCAAGACGGCTCAGCTCCTGAAGCACTTCCAGAGGGCAGTTCAGATGCTGCCTCTGGGAAGATTCGTGTCACTCGCCAGTCCACTGCTACTGACCCCCAAAATCCCCGCCTTTTCGTGATATTTTTCTATGCACCTTTCAAAGCTAAATGACATTATCCACTGTCAGTATATTTTGCTAATGCAAGAGAGACTCCCAGTGGGGAAGGGAACTGATAGGAAGAGAACTCAGATTAATTTTGCTATTTCTACACTGGCTGCTATCAAGGCTGGTGTCAAGCAGTGGGTGAGGTCCCAAGGACCCTGTGAACTGAGGACTTCTCTGTAACAACTGCGTGGAAAAAGGTGCTAAATCACCTGCCCTCCACGCAAAGCAGGTTGCCCAAATTGCTTCTTTTTATGTGTAATAACACTCCTTTTAGTTTCTTTTCTTTTTTTTTTTTTTTTAAAAAAGGGATATTTAAAAGAAGATAGAGATTTTTCAGGAACATATTTAAGTATTTCAGGTTTAGAGATACTAGAGACCTAGTAACATTTTAGCTATTTTTAAGTCTAAGTGATATTCCTATTCATACCTGTTATTTCCCAGCTAGCATAATAACTGTTTGGGCTTGCTGGAGATTTTCAGCTAACAAGCCAAAGAAAACATTTTTTCATGCCCTTGTTTGGAATTATAAAGCCTTATGAAGTTCCATAGGCTCTTAATGATGCCCTGAAAGATACTGTCTGTGGATTTCGCCAGAAAACTGCAGTTTGCTTGTTTAGTCATGAATATATACTCAAGGTGACAGTTTTCATTAGGCAGCCTACTAAGGACAATAATCCGTCCATGAAACAATTGAGGTTGCCATTTGCAACCTAATTGCCACTTTATGTGTCTAAATAAAGAAATTTAAAGCTTGAGGTTCCTTTCAGCTGCTGCTTTTAGTTTTTTCCAGAGAAGACTCAGCCCCAGGACAACCTCAGGATCAGAGAGGAACCAGAGAGTGGGGCCAGATCCTTAAGGCAAGCGGAGCTTAGGGCACCCACCAGCACTTCCAGAAGTTACTGCTTGAGGAGGGTCCCCTGCCAGGGGCTTTCTCTGTTCCTTTACCCCATGTTCTGGCAGGCTCTGAGGGCTGCAGCCCTCTGGGCACGAGGAGCAGCTCCAGAGCCACCAGCAGCTGGCACGTTATGGACACGAAGACCATCATCACAGTTGGGYTTGATGATCTGGAGAGTCTTTTCCAACCATAATGATTCTGTGATTACCCACCTGCCAATAATTGCTTTAGCAGCTAGTATGAATTTGCTGGACTTTACTGATCTCAGCTAATGTTCTGAGTTAAGAAACATTTCCTGGCATTAATTTTGTTCCCCAGAATGGGGAGTGGAGGTGCAAATGTGCATCCTGTGCATAGCAACTGTCTGAACTATATATATGCTACTAAAATCTGGTCTCTCCCACATGTGGCACCATGCTTCTGCATTAATGTGGTACTAAAAATAATTTGTTTGTATTGTGCAGTGTAGATCAAATAATGTTGTCCTGATGTAGGACTGTTACACATGAACTGGAAAATATGTCCAGGGTGGATGGAGATAATATCAAATGCTGTCAGGGTGATTTATTAGGGAAAATACTGTCCTTTTGTCAGACAAAATAAAAAGCAGAGCAGCCTTCACAAGTGCTGGATCCTGGATCAGTCTCGTGGCATGAGTGCAGTGGCTAAGGGAGGTCTGGATGACGTTGCTTAGTCCATTTTACTGCGCTGCTGCAGAAGGAAGTGTGCTTTCCTGCTGGCACAGGCTGCAGAGCACAACTTGTGCCCCAGACAAGGAAATGTGGGGATGACTTGTCCCAGCTGTCACATGGTGGAGCATGAGGAGGGGTTCCTGAATGGCCCTTTTTGGGAGATGAGGAACAGTTGATCCTTCTTCCCCTCTCCCCAGTGTGTGGCACAAGTCATGATTTAGTGTTTGCACCATGCAACAATTTTCCCTTCAAAAGGTCTCCGTAATGCACTGTAATGCAACCTGTATCTTCAGCACATTCATCGTCGCTGCTTCCATCAGGACCTTTGATAGTCTGCTCCACACAGTAATTGCCTTCCTCATAAATACATCTCACCTCCTGTAATCCTCCTTCCTCAGCTTCAGCCCCTTCCTTAGCTTCAGTCTGTGCTCTCTTTGTTTTTTAAAACTCTGGAAAAAATAATATTTTCACACCTTGCAATTTGAACCTTCTCACCCTGTCCATATTTAATCTCTTTGCTTCTTAATAATACAAAAGCTCAAATTCCCTACCTGTCTTCATATCTGTTACCCCTGTGATCTTTGTATTTATTGCCTTTTGCATTTCCACCTTTTCCGCAGTAGCCTTCCTGTAATGAGATGTCCATGAGGACCATAACAGCCTTACATTGTGATTCCATCAGCCTTTTGTATATGGCAACAGTGTGCTCGGGTGATTGGTGCATTAATTTCACTCTTCACTAAACCCAGAATCACATGGAGCTAATGGCTTTTGTCACAGTTAATTCTTACCCCAGAAGGTTATAGTTTTTGTTTTTTAAACCAAGCTAGCATCGATTATTGCTTGCAATGAATATATTAGTTCAAGTCTCCTTGAGCAGCTCCTAATTTATCCCTCAATCCTATTTTCAGTGTGGCTTTCTAGAGGACCTCTTTCCAAGTGCTGTGGAAAGAGCAGGGCAGACTGAAACATACATCCAGTGTTGAGCAGAAGTTAATTTGCTTTTTACCAAAGTTTTCATATGTTTTCTTAAGGGATATTTCAAGGACAAGAATCAGTTTCCTGCCAAGTCATGGATTAGAACTCATTAAGAAGCTAAGAGCAAGGTCTACATACAATTTAAAAAAACTTCCTGATTTAAGCAAATTCAGTTCTTTGATTGAGGCAAACTTCACCTATCCTAGCCATTGCTGTGCATTTACAAACTGGAAAAGACAAAAGTAAGTGATTATTTCATTTGTTTTCCTTTTTGGTGCTTCTCAGCTTTGATAGTGTATTAAATAAACTTGTTCCAAATCTGATAAGAAATGCCTCTTCAGCACATGTGAGTTAATGGATAGAAATAAATAAATGTCAAATACGTAATCTTGGTGCATGTTACATGGTACACTGTGTATTTCAGCTKGGTGATAGCTCCACTAACATCAATATTTTCCCCAGCCAGAACTCTAGCTCATACTTGTCACAGGGACATCTTTCACCAGCACTGGCAGTYCTGGATGAACCCAGGGGCAACTGAAGACATTCAGGAGAAATACTAACTTTTCAAGAGGYAGCTGGAGGGAATGCAAAGTTCCCACAGAAACTTGCCAATATTTGACCCTCAGTTCAGGAGGGTTACAGGATCACTGAGTTGTCTTAGTCTCTTTTCTCAGGAAGTCACCCTGATGCTAAAAGTCAGTGTGACTAAACATATTTTATCTGCATTATCTGCATATGCATCATTTTACAGGCATGATTCCTAAATTGACTAACTTAGATACCCCTTAGCAAGAATCAAGTGTGGGGTCACCCAAAGTAAATTCCCATGGCAGTTGTAATTTATCATCAGCAAAATGCAATGAGATCAATGATTCTTATGAGTTATTTTCAGCTCCTCTGGTGGAATTAACAGGTAAATATTAATTGATAAATGAACCTCCCGAATTTTTGCCACTGGAAAACCATCAGGATTGGTACTTATGGAATCCCACACTGTTATTTCAAGTTCTTCCTTTGTTAAATGTCTTTAAATACTTGGAATACCATGTGAAAAAAAAAAAAAAAAAAAAAGAATGAAAGAAAAAAGAAAAGGAAAGAAAAAAGAAAAAAAATATGGTTTTAATTCAAGACATTGTTTTCAAAAGTTGCTTGAAACTTCAAAGAAAGGTAAAAACTTGCAGAGAAAGCAAAAACTACTAATAGACTTCAATACTTATAATAACAATTTATTTTAAGCATTATATTTTCACCAGGCAGTGAAAGATACCTCATCTCTCTTGTACTGCTAGCTAATACACATCACTTAGAGGTGCTTGCAACACTCTCTGGGTGAAGAATGCAAAGGTGATAAGAGGAGTATCGGGCAGAATCAATCCCTCATTGGCCGTTGTTGGGCCAAAACACAGAGTCTTTTGCTAGGAGAGTTTATCAAAAGGTGATATTTTCACATGCTTCTACTAGCTTATGCAGGCACAGTGCTTGGTGGCTTGCACAGGAGAAATGCTCCCAATCCTTCCACCACTGGTGGCAACTTGATAGTTGCCATTGATTCCGTGGAAGCGTGCCAAGCCCTGAAAAACTGAATAAGYAAAGAGATGTTGTTACCATGGTATGATTTACATGTTTGACCAGACTTCTGGACTGCTGGTGTCAAATCAAGACCCAAATCCCAGAATCTGTCCCTCAAGACAGGCAACTCAGCTGGATTTTTCAGAAACAGAGTACAGTCACTCCTCTTACTGAAAAAAAAGTTGCAGGAGGAAATGGCACTGACCTTTTGGCAAGATCTCTATMATTCTTCCCATCACTTGGGCTGTAAGTAACTTCACTGCCCCCCTTGCCCTTGAGGACTTAAACCCATGGCACACCGTTCAGCCTGTTTGGAAGCCCTTGGCAGGTAAGCGGCCAGCAAGGACACCAACACCAGCCACCCAACAGCCTTGGCAGCAGTAATTTGAGAGCCGTGTCCATGACCCGAGCAGAGCCTGTGCGACCTGCGTGTGGGTGGCCAGCGAGCAGGGACGGAGCACCACGCTGAGGCAGTTTGGGCAAGCGCGTGGAGTGATGCGAGCCCTTCTGCTGTCTGTCCAAAGAGAAGGAATTATCTTGTCAGAATAATTTACAGATTTGTGGAGCCCAACGGCTTGTCTTCACAAGTTGCCTAAATCTAAAATTTCAGTAATAAAATGAAATAAATAAAAGAAAAAGAAACTATAAGGCAGCTAATCCTTTACATAGAGCCTTCTAGGAAATACTTTTGGTGGCAAAAAAAACAAGGTGATGCTACAAGTACAAAACTACATAAAATTTAAAGATGCATAAGATATAAGACTACATAAGATTAGATATAAGACTGCATAAGATATAAGACTACATAAGATAAGATATAAGACTGCATAAGATATAAGACTACTTAAAATTTCACTAGCTGACCTCTCCACGTTTTCTTATTTCTGCTGGAAAAAAAAAAAAAGTCTTCTCAGGATAAATTTGCCTTGACCTCAATAATGCAGACATTTGTAGGCCTCACTGAATATTCTGTTCTGAGAGCTGAACTCTAGGGAACCCCAAAAGCTGATTCTCATCCCTGCTTCAGAAGAGAGACTTCTGTTCTTAGAAGGGGACACTTGGTGCTGCTGCTTCTCTTCTGAGAGAGAGGATTTTTTTGCATTTTAAGATATAAGCACATGTTAGTATGTTATATCTTATATTACTGTCTATATTAATATATGTTAATGATATTAATATGATTATCTCAAAAATTTGCTTTAAACAAGTGAAAGAACGTTCAAAACAGTTCTTTCAGAAAAAAAAAGAAAAGACTTAAGAGCTAGTTTTAATGGAGTCAATAAAACTGTTCTTATTTTTAGACATTTTTAACCATTGCCTTTTTTTTTTCATAAAAGGAACCATATTTGAAACTAAATTTAAAGTACAGACAAGTTTATATTAATTTCTGTGCTAAAAAGCTAAAGACTTTTAAAAGACTAGCTGCTGCGCAGGTACGAATTTTGTTTATTTTTACATTTCACTTTATTCTGTTGATTCAGTTAAATTCCAGGCAATTGTAACTGACAAAACAAGAWGGTTTTTGTTTATTAAAAAATAGGTGCAAAAGAGGAGAGACACTCATTCTAAAATGTAGAAGGATGAGGTAGCCATAAATAATCTATTCATATCTCTGGCTATTATTATGAATTTCTTTGTTCAATAAATGCACTTAAATAAACTGTTTTCTGTGTACAGCATATTCAAAGTAACTTTGTTTCACAGTTAAAACAATTGAATGCTGGTTTGGTACATTTTAGCTTTACTTAAATGTTCTTGCAATTAGAACATGACATGAATCATTAGGAAAATAATCATTGTCTTGCAAAACAAATGCTTCACAACTGGGCTGAAAGTACAAGAATTAAGACATCCTTTATCTCAGTGTATGCTCTGATGTATGATTACTTGAACAAATGTGCTCATATAGAGTGTATCATCTTCCTGATCAACTGAACAAAGCTGAATGTATTTATGTCTTCTATGGCAACCAGTCCAATCTTTTAAAAAAATAATAAGCATAAATACAAAACAATTGCAACACTGATTCAGAATAACCCTTCCTGATAACCAGTTCAAATCAAAATTAAAAACAGTTGTTTCATTCATACAGCCATGTGTCCAGTACTGAAATAGTGGCGGACTGGTGATCTCTCTCCAGTTTAAGGACATAAAATGGATGCATTTTAAATCAGGAGAAGGATAAAGTGCCCCGCTTTTGAAAATCAAAGGTATTAACATACATTTTGGCAGAGATTAGTATTATAGCATATATAGCTACTAAATATAGATAGTAGCTACACCTGCTCTCATCTCRAAGCAGTCTTGTTGACAGCTAGCACAAGCTGTGTGTGCATTCGAGGCTGCCCAGGATTTTAAGAGTTATTAATAGTCAGCAGCACTTGATCATAGAGYTTTGATGGGTTCCTTGGCAAGAGTTGTGTGTTAGTTTTAATGCAGCAAATATTACTTAATGTCTTGAGGACTGATGTCACTTGACTTACCCCACATTTTTGCAGGATCCATYCATTCCTCTGTTCAGATTTCTGTTCAGGTCTCAAAATATTTCCAGATAATCCAGGGAGGATAAAAAAGACAACTGATAACCCTCAGAAGGGCTTTTCTAAGGACTGCTGGGGCATTTGATGTTCACRTGAGAAGGAATTCACATGGATGTCTGATGTCTCTTTCTGACTGACCCATTTACATGAAATTTCTCCTTTTTGAGACTTTCGTAGTGCTCAAGTCTAATATATCACCTTTCCCATTACCTAGTTAAAAAAATACATGTACCCATGAACTGGCTCTRTTGTGATAATAGGAGTCTTAAATATACTATAGCAGCAGTGTTCTCTGCATTTTGGAGGACATCACTTCTCAGACAGACCAGCTGCAAGACTGAGAAGCAAGACGCAAAAAATCATAGTTTTGCTGCTACTTTTTCTGCTCCAAGAAGAATTATATGATAAATAGCAACCTGTAGATTCATTGCACTAGAATGCTGAGCCAATGGAAAGTAAACTAATTTTTAGGAAAGCTTTAAAAGGGCAAGTCCAGTGCACTACGTGGCGTTCCACTCGCATCCTTCTATGACTGGAAATAACATCCTGCTCAGATAGTGCCAAGGCTGGATGTGAAAACCCTCAACTTGGCATGGGCCATTACGAACTTGAGCAAGCTTTGCCTTTCTCTGACACAACGAGCACCTTCTGCCAAAATGTACGACAATGATGGGAATCTGCCCTTACACTACATCATTGTTCGTCGGAAGACCTGTCACTTGAAAACCTGTTTTTAAAAAAGCATAGCAGCAGCAGGAGACATATTTGGGCCTCATTTCATGAGAATATAATATCAGTTGCTCACAACTCACTTGCTGTCACTTTTCAGTAAGAATAATTGATTTGAGGTAGGACCTAATATGGAATCTAGACCTGGACTATTTATTCTGCAGAGTGTATTTCTCAGCACAAAAGATCCTGCTTTCACCAGATCCAGACAGAGTGCATAAAATGACAACTTGCGCAAAGGTTGATATTTTTGTCTACTTTTGTCAGAGCGCTCTGCCAATTTCAGTGTTATTCTTTAGGTTGTCCTTTCTCTAGTTTTATTTTTCAGACAGTTTGCTTTAGTGGAGCCAACAAGAGGATTACAAATAGCATGAATAAATGAACACGCTTAAAATGCATATGGTCTCAAAAGGACACAAGGACCCATCCTTTGCCAAAAACATATTAAATTATTATTCCCAATGCACTGTCCAGCACAAAGRGCAAATATTCCAGGGCAAGAAAGCCATAAATGTTAGTCACAAGAGATCCATGTTCAACGAAGGCTTTTCTTTCCCTTAATATTTTGGAAATTCTACCCATTCTTAGTTGCTTATGGTGCAAGTAACAGGAAGACTTCTTGGCACCAGTCCTTGGAACAGAGCATCCAGCCTCGTGGGACTCTGATTTTATTTGTGACCTCTGGGTGTTAAATAAGAACAAGAATTAGCAAACAATAATAAGCAGAAATGTTTTGCTGACCCTAAGCAGCTGCCTTATATGTGGGATAGATGTAGCCTGTAGGCACTGTCTCCATAATTTGGGTCGATTTTTCACTCCTGGCCAAAAAAAAAAAAGAAAGGTTTGTTTAAAAACATTTCCTTGGGTTCATTTGCTAAAAGCGACCAGTTACGATAGCTATGAAGGCCCACGAGTGCTGCTGCCCTGAGCTGTGGGACACGCTGCCCTGTCCGTGGGGTCCAGGCTGGCGCCCCTCGCTGCTGCCCCGTGCCGTGTCTCGCTGCTGCGACCGTGGCCTCCACGGGGCATATCTGCCCTCCCAGAAAAGCAGCTTTCTGCCTCGGCCGATAAGCGAGATACAAAATATTGATAAYAGTGGAGGATGCTCGGGACGTCGCAGGAGGGGAGGGAACGCTCCTGACCCGCTGCTGCTGCTGGGGCTTCTTTAGTTTTCCTTTCCTGCAACCAAATGCTTTAAGCTCATGGGTCTGAGGCACGGGCGGGTGGAAGATGTAGTGCGTGTACAAAGTGAAAGGATAAAAACAGGTTACAAATACAAACTCTAACTTGCCCAGCAAGCTGTTTTCTCATGTGCAGTGCAAGTCAGGGCAGGGGACGTGGCGAGAGCCTGTCCTGGAGAATAGGCAGCTAAATTGCTATCATCTAAGCCGGGGTGAAAACAGGCAGAGCTGAAGCACTGCGTTGGCTTTGCAGCACAATGCCAGCTGCTCTGTTTGCTCCCTGGTATTTTCTACCTGGATGGAGCTGATCATCCCTTTAGCAGAGCCACAGCACTCCTTTCTTCAGCTGGTCTAGATGTGAAGGAAAAGGGCAGGGGAGTTAATCCTCCAGGAAATAAAGGTGAATACAAACCGTCAAAAAAAAAGTTTTTTACATTCCATAGGGTTTTTTTAAACTCTTTTTTGAAGGGAACTCTCTTTCCTAGTTTGTTTTTTATTTCTTCTAAAAAAAATGAGACTGTTTTAAAAAGATCCAATGATGTAAACACACAGAGCTATTTTTTCTATAGAAATCTTCATCTGGGTCAGATTGGCTTCTAAATCATTTTCCTTGAAAGTTTTAGGAAAAACATCCTACCAGGTCTTACGTTTGTATCTGTTAAGATACCTTCCAGAGATTATCTCGAAGCCCTGAATTGACTCATTTGTGCTGTCATGTTAATGGACAGTGGCCAGCATGATAGGAGATACTGAAAATAAATGTCACAGGCTGGAGTTGCTGTCTGCACTGATGGAGTTGCAAGATTTACTATGACACACTGACCMGTTTTCCCTAACAAGAACACTAGGGAAAAGGGGATTCAAGAGTAACACTAATAGATAACATAAAGTTTATGATTTTTCAGACTCCTTTTGAGCACAGTTGCATTGAATCATACTTCACAGTCTTGTCTTAAATAGTGATTCATCATTATGTTTCCCCCATGCAGAATCTCATTATCAAAAACATATGATAAGTCCAGTTAAAATAAAGGAGGCTTCTTACAGACGGCATCTATCCGGGTGGATAATTGCATCATGGTTGTTAGCACAGCAAACATGACGCTTTCCTTTCCCTTGCATTTTACTATGCTTTTGGTTTATTTACATTTTCATGTAATACCTTGTAAATGGGGACCAGTCAGCCCATTAATTTCAAGCTCCAGGGTAGTCTATAATCAGCTAACCATAAGGACAGAGCTGTTAATGGAAACTGCATGATTTCTCATTTGTTGTGTGCCTCTTGCTGTGTCTCTCAGTTTCCAACTCTACTCTTTTTACAATTTCAGCACTGAATTACATCCAATATGTAGTTTATCTCAGGCGAAGCAAGACCTTGATGAACAGCATGGTGATAAGAGGCACAGACGATCTGCAGCTGAAGATTTTATTTCCTACAGTGGCAAAAGGTTTGGGCCAGCAGAGAATGAATTTGACTACGGTTTATGCAATGAAGTAGTTAATGTCGCTTGTTCACCTAAACCCGATGCTTTCAATCCATGTGAAGATATTATGGGATACAATATTCTCAGAGTCCTGATATGGTTTATCAGCATCCTGGCTATCACCGGGAACATCATTGTCCTTGTTATTTTAATAAGTAGCCAGTGCAAACTCACTGTACCTCGATTTCTGATGTGCAATCTGGCATTTGCCGACCTTTGCATCGGTATCTACCTCATGTTGATCGCATCTGTAGATATCCAGACCAAAAGCCARTACTACAACTATGCCATAGACTGGCAAACTGGGGCAGGATGTAATGCCGCGGGATTTTTTACAGTGTTTGCAAGTGAGCTTTCAGTCTACACCCTGACTGCAATAACTCTGGAAAGGTGGCACACCATCACCTATGCCATGCAGCTGCACCGCAAGGTTCGGCTTCGTCACGCCCTGATTATAATGATTTTTGGCTGGATATTTGCCTTCACGGTGGCACTTCTCCCTATCTTTGGAGTCAGCAGCTATATGAAGGTCAGCATCTGTTTGCCCATGGATATAGAAACACCATTTTCTCAGACTTACGTTATTTTTCTTTTAGTGCTCAATGTACTTGCATTTGTGATCATATGTGCCTGCTACATCTGCATCTATTTCACTGTGAGAAACCCTAATGTTATCTCTTCAAACAGTGACACCAAGATTGCCAAACGCATGGCCATACTGATCTTCACAGACTTCCTCTGCATGGCACCAATATCTTTTTTTGCAATATCAGCCTCACTGAAGGTTCCTCTCATCACAGTGTCCAAATCCAAGATTCTTCTGGTTTTGTTTTTCCCCATCAATTCATGTGCCAACCCTTTCCTCTATGCCATTTTCACAAAGACTTTCCGAAGGGATTTTTTCATTCTGCTCAGCAAGTTYGGTTGCTGTGAAATGCAAGCCCAGATTTACAGAACAGAGACCTCCTCATCTGCTCATACTTTCCACACGAGAAATGGCCATTGCACTTCTGCATCAAAACACAGTGATGGTAATATTTATTCACTGGTTCCTCTGAATCACTTGAACTGAAATGTTTGCCTGGATTTGTGTCTGAGGCAGTGCGATAATCAGTTTCCACTGTGAATTTGAATAATGATTTGAACATAGTATGTAAAATTACTTTTTATGGGGAAATGCTTTTATTTCCACACTGTCGATTTCTTTGTTCAATGAACAGCCACCAGAAATGACAGTTAATGACGACCTGATATTCTTGAAGGACAATGACCAAAACTTCAGTATACACTGAAGTGTCCTTATAGAATTGTCTTAAGAAATAAATGAGCTGCACAAACTTGTATCTCTCACTATACTTCATTCTAGTAAGCATTTAGTAAGCATGCTTACTTAGAATTAAGTACTGACTATATACAAGTGAAAGAAAAAATACAAATTTTTTTTATCTGTGAAGCATTCTATAACAATGACAAAGTAATTAGCTGTTTTTTAATTAATTAATCGGATCTCCCAGGGTTACAGGAGGCAGAAAGCCAATCCTTCCTCAGCACAGTCTTACTAGGAATGAGACTACCTTGTTTTTCTGTTTGCCACAGCACATAACTAGGTGGCATCCCCAGGTGGTTGGTGTGAGACGTTTCTCACTGCAAGGACTTGCCATACTCTGCACAGAAGTGTCACGCTGGGTAGGAGTCATCTACATCTAGATTGCCAGCGTCACAGAACTAGATCACATCTCTGTTTGGATCAAGAAGTCTGGTTGGGTCTTGATGGAGTTTGCTTGTTTGTTTTCAAGATTAGAAAGAGCAAGAGAAGCCCTTTGTAATGAGAAGGATGTTTTCTCAAGCTGGGTTGGAATGGCTTTGCGAGGCTGAGCCTTTGGGATATGGCAACATGGGCCACGGTGCTGCTTTAAAGCGATTCCTGAGGCATGTTTCCTATACAGCAGTATTAGTGCTGTGGACTCTCTGGACTACACAGGGGACTTGTGTTCAAAATCTGGCCTTGGAAAATCTGACCCAAAACTTTTGCAAAATCCTAGAAGTTCTCTTGCCCTTTCACTTCTAAAAAAAAATACAAATATCCTTTGTGTGTACATTGTCACAAATGGTCCAGGAAAAATCTGGGGAACAAAAAAAAAAAAAAAAAGCTGTTTTCTGCATATATTTGAATAACAGCAACTACAACAACAAATTCTTAATCAAGATTGCCTACTTTTACAGAGGTTTTGAATAACATCTCCATGAATTAATGTGTAGTTTGAATGCCAAACTTCTTGTGGGTTAGCCATACCAGCTTACATCAAGCAATGTGGAGTTCTGCTGCTTGTGTGCAAGTACATGGACACTAGGGAACGTCAGAGAAGATGCAAGTTAGGAGCATGGACTTCATTCCCAGCTCACAGACATTTTGAAGTTTTTGCCCTATGAGATTATAAATCCTTGGAGTCTTCATGGCTAAATGTGATGAGCTTAGAGCTTTGATATTTTTCCTGCCTACAATTCTTAAAACTTTAGCAGCAATCTTTGATGCTTCCATCCATACTTCCCTCCTGCCATCAGCTTCACATTTTAGCATCTGGACCTCATGTGAATAACTACAGGAGATGATTACTCAGTCAGTCCAAGCTAGGTAAGAAAATATCAGCTCTCAACTGCATAAAACAGGGAAGATCAAAGATAGTTGGTTGGTAGGGGAGATTTTCATTTTTCTGTGCAAGTAACTGTCCTCCAAGRGCCAGGAGAAGGAAGAATTGAAGCAAAACAGTCCCGCTCTAGAAAGCYCTTCTAACTACTCAGAGGAATCACTTCTTCACAAACACTGTGTTATGCAGTGAAGTATCCAGCCATTAAAACCCAACCAGATGGAAGTGTTTGAATGATGATAGGCAGAAATGACAAATATTTTAGACACATTAGAAAAAGACTTTCTTGAACTTATCCCTAGTCCAAAAAATCAGAGGTATTCCTTGACAAATAGTAGGCCAGTCTTACTGACAAATGGGGCAGCGTTCTTGTAGCATGCCACACATTTTTGCCTGGGCCCTGACCAATTTCCAGGGAATTAAGGTGAAAAATGGGACACCTTAGAAAAGCAATCATTCTGAATTTTCCTCTGAGTATACTTCTCACAGACTTGGAGAGTATGCTGTATGTTTTCCAGGACACAGTCCTCAGTCCTTGTGCACTACAAGTGCTTTACTCAACAAGTAGCCATGTTAAGAACAGTATTAGCACCCTCTGGGTTGTGTACAGCTCACTAGAACTTAACCTGTCACAAAACATGGTGTTTGTGTTGGATCTTCCACATGCTCTCGTGTGTATGTGGGACTCACAAACTCGGTCCAGTTCATCTGCTTCATGTCACATTTGCAGAGACAGGTCCTAGCTAAACATGCTCTGTGAAGAAGAACCTCTGACCAAAGACGGAGCAGGGTCATGTCCTGTAACCAGAGGTCGGAGCAGGACCCAAAGGAGAGGCCCATTCAGCCCAATGCTTTTCCAGGGGTGATACCTGAGCAGCAAATACAGCCTGAATAACCAAACATCTGCTGTCACCTCCAGGACAGCACAGAAATGCTAGCACCAAGGCTTTGTCTGTAAAGAGGAGAGGGCTTAAGACAMACATCCTACTCACACTTATTGCTCACACACAGGACCTCCTGTGATGGTCTGTTTCCTGGCAGCATCTGCAAAACTGGGATCCAAACCTCGTGCTGCCAAGACCAAACTTCCCTCTTCAAGTCCTCAGATCTCTTTGGCTTTCATTACTCTTTGCATTTGAATTTTAAGCATCTTCCAAATTGGAAGGGGCACAGTAGGTAGGACCCATGTCTGTTGGAATTTGTGGGATATCGGTCCTTTTATAGTTATTTTTAAAGTGGCATTTTTTTCTTTGAAGAAAATAGCGTAAGAAAATATGACATACATTTTATTCATGCTTGTAATGTATAAAAAGCCTGCTGGTGCCTGGTGTAGATTTTCTCAGCACTGAACAACATGTTTATGCGTGTAATCTTTAAACTATTTTGCATTTCCATTTCTGAAATCTATTTTAATAAAACCAATATCAAAACAAAGTGTCTCGAGAACAAGTGTACAGCTAGAGATATGCTGACGAAGAATGCAATAAATGTTTCTGCTTATCTGGAGAGCTCCATTTGTGCAGTGCAGCCTCCGCAGCCAGGGTCATCGTGACCTGCAAATGAAACTTGCCTGATGAAAGACACCACTGAGAAAAACCCTTCTGTAGTCTCAGGCAGAGGTAAGAGAGAGGTATGTCTGAAGCCACTCAGATAACTCAAGAGCACTGACTTGGCTTTGTTTGAAGCCAACTTAATCTATTAATTCACATTTTTTATAGAATAAGAAATAAGATGAGACAGGATTTTTTCCAGTGCCGAGCCTCCTGTTCAAACAAGGAGGCTGATGTGCACAGGTGCCTGCAACAGCCAAGGGCCACAGGTGACAGGTCAGCCCTGTCTCTGCTTAGCTCTGGCACATCAGAGTTGCTGCGTCAACCTTGGCCTTAGCTTGCCAGCTACCTCGAAAGACCTTCTGCCAGCTGAAAACACTGCAGTTTCCTGGTTGCTTTTCCTCCCTACCTGTACATGGCACCCTGCATCTGGCTCTCAGCGTTCATCCAGCCCCAGAAAAATCCCTGCTTAGTGGTACATAAAGCCTTCGCTCCTGTTGAAGCTATCTTGGCTCCCACAAAGAGACAGCCCTAGCCCATTTGCTGCCTCTGAGGACACCACAAGTGTTTTCYCCATCTCTTTGACATCTCCCAGGCCTATGTCTTGTGGGGAATTGAGGAAGGTCTGGGAGTGCGATGCTCCCACACAGCAGATGTTTGCTACCAAAGGGAGAAATGGGGCCCATTGGCCGGGATGGACTAAAGACCACAGGTAATGGGAGCAGCTGGTCAAAACTGTCACTAAAACCTAAAACCTAAGCCACTGGAGAGGATGAATTAAGAAATATTTTCCTTACATCACTGTAGATATTGCACAGCAAGTCTCCAAAGAGGGTCCCTTATTAGAAGGCAAGTCTACATTTGCGCTTGTTAGCAATTCAAGAGGATTTGTATCCCATTTACTAAGCCTCCAAATCATTTAACCACTTTTCTTTCTTGTAGATCCCCTCCTAATCCTTCCACCAAGGACACAGGAGATAATCTTACATTTAATTTATGTAGCTTTGTCATTAAGAAGAGTTAATAATGTGAAATGATTTATCCTCAAGGAATAATTTAACCATTCCCTCCTTGCTCTGCCCAAGCCATGAACAATAGTCACATAAGCACACAGAGACATCCTCACATTCCTGCATCCTTAATATGGGCATATGTAAWCTCTCACTGTGTACACAAACATGAACTGCATACACATGCTCCCTTCAGGGTGAGTTTGCAGACTAAGTACTTGCTTTCAGGCACATATTTGAAAATTTGGGCCTTGTTTTATGCTTTAAAATATTCAAGCATAGGAGCAAGACTTTACAGCTGTCATCGGGATAATTAAACTCTTCATTAACAGTTGTTCTCAAACCAGTAGGTGACCTTTAATTGGAGATGTGAAGTGCTCAGGAAGGGATCTGAAGCATTAAAGAACTGCAGAGGCTTCTTCCCTTTCCCCGTCCCTCCTTCCCTCTTCCCTCCTTCCCAAAGCCATTGGAAACCTTTTATTAATTTATTTTTCCTACAAGAGAAGTAAAGTTGGATGAGGTTAGGAATGTGATTCCAGACCTAACATGTCAAATAAACACCTCATTKAACTTTGTCATAGCTAAAATACTGTATTTCTTTTGTCTCGTAGGCTTTGCCATGTGTCCCCTGAGTCTTTGCTGCACCAGCCTATACACCCACAGCAAGGTCCCACATGCAGAAGAGCAATGCTCTTGGAGAAATCACCTTGGCCAACAGGACAGTGCATAGATGGGAACAGGCTATATTTTGGAATTGGRTGGGAGACTCCAGGGCAGCATGAGGCAGTAAAGATTGTTCTGCTTTCTGGCATCCTAATAGCCAGAGCTGAAATTCTGCTAAAACGTAGCTCCCAGGGGACAAGCAGTAGGACTTCGCATAGAAAAGCCTACAGAGAGACAAGTTTAAATGAAAGTTTAAATGGAAGTTAGGGTAACTTCCCTATGGAAATGGAGAAGGGTAAAATCAAGCTGTATAAATCGTGCCAATGTGATCTCCATGGAAAAGAGCAGCTCCATCAGGGCCATGCAGGCTGCCCGCTGTACCATCGCCCATGGGCTTCACTTGGGGGCCTTTGCTGTGCCCCACCTGGGAGCTGCAGAGCACTAACTGGCTTTGTGCTCTCCCAGATCCTCCTTTCCTTGCCTGTAACACCTGAGCAGGTGTTTGCAAAGCCCTCCATGAAGGCCCTGTGCTCTTTCCTCACCATTGCCTCAGGTTTACCCATCTTGGTCTTTTCCACCTTTGATGGTTTGTGCTGCCTGTGCTTAGCAATGCTCCATTTTCAACTGAAATCATGAATAAAGAGAGTCCCTGGCCCTTAGAAATACTGCTTCAGAAATTGKTAATTAGAAGTTTGCTGTGCAATCTGCCTGCTCATCTTTATCTACTGRGGTGTATGCATGTCCTCCTGCTGCTTTCCAGTTTCTGTCTCCCATTTTGGTTATTTTTTGAGTGATTATTGTGAGGGTAGCCGGCATTTACCAAACTTAGCAAATTGTTTTAAAACAGTTGCTTTCCAGACAGTTGGGAGCAATAAATCAGTGTGCAAYTCGCAGCTCCCTCTCCCTGCCTCCTGCAGATTCCCCAGTTTATCGTTTGCTTTATTRTTAAAAAACTCTCATCTATTTTTTAAATAATTTAAATAATAATATAATTTAAATATTTCAATTCAGAGCTTTTCTTTGCCCACTCCATTGCCATATGCAGCTTCATATTATCTCACCAAAGTGCTTTATGATATCCAGCTTTCTCAGGTACCCTGGGAAAGGCTGGACAAGGAGGGACAGAGCCAACACAGGCTGGTAAAAGCCATAAGAGGGCAGGGCCAAAGGGGGGCAGTTTTCCAATGGGACCTCCCATTATGAAGGGACCGTCTGCAAAGGGAAAGCTTTTCCATTTCCATTCCTGTGTCAAGGTCTTCACTGTGGCTGGAGAGATGCCTCCCACTTTTGGGTCCCAGTGCACATCTATATGGCAGGAGACAATAACATATACCAAGCGAGCAGGGGCACCAGAAAGAGGGGTTTTGCTTAAAGAAGAGCTAACTTGCCTGGACTAGCCAAAATCAAGTAGAAGCAGATTTTATTTCCATGATATGTGGCCATATCTGCATTTCTGCATGTTAACTTAATCAAGAGCAGAGTTTGGGGGAGTGTTTCCTCCTGAGTGCAGCTTCTCCTGCCACCTGGTTCCAGCTCTCCCCTGCACTGCTGGTTCCCCTCTTCCCCCAGCTCCTATCCTGGCCACTCTGACACTTCCAGGCTCTATTCTTGCACCTTCCCTGGACTGATGGTGGTGATAAATGGGGCCGAGACCAGTTGAAGGCCTGTGGCCAGTGCTGTCCCCCAGGGGTCAGTACTGGGCCCGCTGCTGTTCAACTTGTTCATCAATGACCTGGACRAGCGCACGGAGTGCACCCTGAGCAAGTTTGCAGATGACACCAAGCTGGGTGGAGTGGCTGACACTCCAGAGGGCTGTGCTGCCATCCAGAGGGACCTGGACAGGCTGGAGAGTTGGGCAGAGAGGAACMTCATGAGGTTCAATAAAGACAAGTGCAGGGTCCTGCACCTGGGGAGGAATAACCCCAGGCATCAGTACAGATTAGGGGTCGACCTGCTGGAAAGCAGCTCCACGGAGAGGGACCTGGGAGTCCTRGTTGACACCAAGTTAACCATGAGTGAGCAGTGTGCCCTCGTGGCCAAGAAGGCCAGTGGGATCCTGGCCTGCATCAGGAGGAGTGTTGCCAGCAGGTCAAGGGAGGTGATTCTGCCCCTCTMCTCAGCTCTGGTGAGGCCGCACCTGGAATATTGTGTGCAGTTCTGGGCTCCCCAGTATAAGAGGGACGTGGAGCTCCTAGAGAGAGTCCAGCAGAGAGCAACAAAGATGATGAAGGGAATGGAGCATCTCTCATACGAGGAAAAACTGAGTTAGGCCTGTTTTCCCTAGAGAAGAGAAGGCTGAGAGGGGATCTTATGAACATGTACAAATACCTGAGGGGAAATTGTAGGGARGATGAGACCAAGCTCTTCTCATTGTGAATAGGACAAGGGGCAGTGGATATAAGTTGAAACACAGGCAGTTCCATCTGCCTGGGAGGAAGAACTTCTTTCCTGTGAGAGTGCCAGAGCCCTGAAACAGGCTGCCTAGGGAGSTTGTGGAGTCTCCTTCTCTGGAGATCTCCCAAACCTGCCTGGATGCTGCCCTGTGCCCCGTGCTCTGGGTGTCCCTGCTGGAGCAGGAAGGTTRGACTAGGTGATCTCTAGAGGTCCCTTCCAACCTCAACCATTCTGTGATTCAGACAGACATACATGTGTCACCACAAGTTAAAAAAGGTCGTGTCTCATGCACATTTCCTTGGCCAGGTGAGCAGCATTGATCTTCACACCTCACTCGTGTTTGCAAAGCTTTGAGTAACAGTAGTATGCAGTGAACACGAGCAACAGAGGCTAGGCCCTGAAGAAGACCTAGAGTAACTGAGTAGCCAGAACCTCATGAGAAGACTCTGAAGACCTGAGTTTTTAACAGATGTTTAGTCTTGGAAAACTGTTTGGGAGGTGCTATGTTTTAGCATGAGGTATGATAAGGATCAAGGATCTGCCATATTTTACTTAGTACTTAGCTAAGCAAAATCTATTTCCCATTGGAACATTTTATACCCTCACAATCTCTCTTCCCAGAAGACCACAAAAATAAAGAGGTTTTGGAAGAGTGTGCCTGGATAAAGACTCAATGCTGACAGCATGAGGAGAATGACAGAGGAATGGACAGCATCCAGGAAAAAAAAAATGTGATAAAGCAGCTAACAAGAGCTTCTGTCATATGTCAGAAGTAGAGTGATTTTCTTCAGGTGGTACCCAGAAACWAGACAGTATGCATGGAAAATCTTCCAGATCCTGTGCTGTTCAGGCAGCAAAGAGGCAAGAGCAAAGAGGCAGCCAGAGACAACTCGCAGAGTTTTTTTTTTTCAAAGAGTTTTTCTCTTTTTTAACATTGATGAAGGCTGAAGAAATGGTGCAGCACAAGGATCATTTCCACAGTAAGTGACCTTTGAAGTGGGGCTGACCTGATGTGTAAGCTGTGTGCTGGCCCTCCGCACTGCAGCACACTGCAGGCCGAGGAGGAAGAGGTGACATTTGCTCTATGCCTAGGAAAAAAATCACCCATGTTGGCACCCACCAACCAGCTCCAAACACATATCTGCTTACAGGCCCTTTCGGCTGTGAGGCCCCCACATCACAGAACAGTGCCAGAGCAACCTGCTGGAAAGGAAAGGAAAGGAAAGGAAAGGAAAGGAAAGGAAAGGAAAGGAAAGGAAAGGAAAGGAAAGGAAAGGAAAGGAAAGGAAAGGAAAGGAAA
>NW_020455766.1:2352355-2526059 GCF_003342845.1 Nothoprocta perdicaria
AAAAAATACTTCATCTAGACACAAAGCCAGTGAGTCCCTCTTCTGCAGTTGGTTGAACTTCTGCACAGGGGAAAAAAAATTAAGGAAAAATACGTGGTATCCCCAAGGGCACAGCACTGCTTTTACCA
Source organism: Nothoprocta perdicaria (assembly GCF_003342845.1). Classification (NCBI taxonomy): domain Eukaryota; kingdom Metazoa; phylum Chordata; class Aves; order Tinamiformes; family Tinamidae; genus Nothoprocta; species Nothoprocta perdicaria. Next base: position 2,352,484 of record NW_020455766.1, read on the forward strand.
GTACTAGAAGCAAGTATCTAATGGTCTCATTATCTACAGGCTTTATCTCCATCCCTTCTCATTAAACTGGTCCATTTTGATCCAAGTTCTTCCTGCCACCAAAGAGCTTGCCTGGAGCCAACATTGCTTGTGCCACAGGCAGTGTTCCTCTCCCTGCTGGTACCAACGGCTAGACTATCTAGAGAAGCGGCCACAACTCTGCCATCATTAAGCTCCTTCTTATCCTTGGCCTCCTTCATTTATCCACAAAACTGTGCCACGTTTCGCCTTTGTCACYCTCGTATCTACTTCCTCCACTGCTTTCTATCATATGTGCTCCCTCCTTCTCTCTTAGCTTGTGTGCTTGCTCTTTCTCTTCCTTTTACCCCTCTGAACCAACCCTTCCTCACCTCCCTCTTGCCTCAGCACTTACCCATGAAGGATACCAATTATGGAGTTACAAGTAATAGCTGAAATATAAATATATTTTAGCCATGAATGCTCTCTTTAAAAACTAAGGATTTATTGATTTTGTGTGTGTCTTTTTTTCTTCTGCAACATTCCCGGTAAACCCAGAAGGTTCTGTGAAATGGATGCTAATAGTTTTCATTTACTTCAGGAATGACTTTTTTATGAAAGGAAACATTTCAATGTCCTCTTGCTGCYCTCTGCACATACACTTCTCACCCCTCTTCCCCTGCACACATAAGTGTATGCTGCTTTTTTGATTTCTCTCTCATTTTCCACTCCATGCCCACAAGTGCAGGMCAGGAGCTCTGCTTCCTGGGCAGATGCTTCTCTTGTGACGGGAACAGCCTGAAGCACATGAAGAGCTCGGTGGCAGTCCCCAAGGCACACGGGAGCTGTGCAGGAGAGGGGTCGGGATACCAGGAGTGGCCTCTGGTGCCCACTGTCCTCTATCCCAAAGCAGAGCAGACAGGACCAGGGCCCCAGGGTGTACRACTGCCTGTTTCTCTGCCTGTGATCCTTCATACAGCTCCATAGCTGCTCCCTGTGCAGGGATTAACTCACGGTGGCAGGGAAAAGTCTCCAGTCTCAACCCACCCATATTAATAATTCAGGAGCTTCCCCTTCCTCTTAAAGTAGAAAGCAGCTGTCTTGGATGTCTGCAGCGCCCGGTGCTTTGAATGCAGATGTGGCAGTGCTCTCCACCCCTGTTGCTCAGCTGCTGTTTCTGTTACATCTTTCAGCATTATTTATAACCTGGTTGTTTTGCTTTCTAGCCCCTTCCAGGAGCAGACTCCAAGCTTTCGTCTTGGAGCAGCTCCAAAGGCAGCAGTGAGTTTTTCTTCCTCCCTTTCTGCACCTGCAGCTTCACAGGGTTTTTATGGAGAGCTCGGCTAACCCTTTCCGTGCCATACTGAGGCTGAAGAAACTATTATTCTCTTCCTCCACATTTCTTCTCCACAGGGAAAGACACCACCTGTGTGACCCCACAAAAGAGATGTGGAAATGATCCCACCTACAGTTCTTGTTTGTTTCATAGAAATATTAGATTTGAGTGTAACATGATGAATGCCCATGGGCAGGACCAGCAGCAGAGGACTTGCTGCTTTCAGCGTGGACAGAGGTCACCTTTACATTGCAAAAGCTCCTCTGTGCATTTGGTGAAGCTCCTCTGGATCTCCGAGCCCTTTGGGCAAATGGCATAAGGTTTCTGCAGGGCTTTTCAGGCCTGGACTTCAGGGACCATTGYGGAGTAAAACCCAGCTGCAGAGGACATGGAAACCAGACACCTTGGAAGTCATTCTGGAAGCGTGTCACATCGGCTGCTCCACTCCACCTCGGAGCCACATGAAATGCAACGGGGGATGGAATGGATGGCCAGGATGGCCCGGGGCGGCCGAGGCTGCGCACACGGTGGTGGGCAGGGTGACCTCTGGCATGTCCCTATCACCCAGGCGCGGGACGCGCCGCCTGGAGCCAAGGCCGCCCCCGCGCTGGGCCTGGAGCCGCCTCCGGCCTGGGCAGGGAGTCGCTGTGGGAATGGCCGGCACCTCCCTGACACAGCTGCTCCGCACATGGAGGAGGGAAAAGTCACCTCCCACCCGCACCAAGTGCCAGGCGGCCTGTTGCTACCCAGGGCTATGGCGGGAGCAAAGACGTGAGACACCCCCGGCACGCGAGCGTCTCGCTGAACTCGCCCCATCGGGAGGCCCCATGCTCAGCACGTGCCGCTCTCTGCTCATTGGTAGCATCAACAGGGTGTATATGATAAAGATATAAATAAAAATAAATAAATAAATATAAAAATAAAGAACCAAAACCAAGCTGATCACCGGGCATGACCGGGGTTACAGTTTCTTCAGACTACCTAAAGGAGCCCCTGATTGCATTTATTTACCTATTCCAGCTGTGGATGCTGTGAGGAGTTAGGATACGTTTAATTCCAGGTGAAAAGCTGGAGGCAGTGCTACACGCATGAGCAAATCCCTACGGAAGAGTGGCAGAAAAGATTCACTCCCAGTAGGAAGGCAGACATTCATCTTAATATCTTTTCTGTCACCTRCAGCTGCAGATATGTCATTTTGTTGCTCTTCCTCCTCCCTCTCAAATCATCAGTTTTACCTCTATGAAAATGCAGGAAAATAGATTTTATTTCCCACTCTCCAATACATTCACTTCAGGACATCAGTCCATAGGTGAGTGAAGATTAACAGCAGGCTTTCAAATTCTCTCACACTTCTCCAGGTTTTTGTGTTTATGAGGCAAAAAGGTTAATTTTATCAATAGAAAAGCTTGGTGTTTTGAGGGCTTATATTTCCTCTGCGCAAGGTAAGGTCCACATGGAGGGTCCAAGTACCTCCAAGAAGACACATCATAAGCACCACAGCTAAACTTCTTCCTAGGGAGGAAGAAGAGCCTCAAAGATGCCTCTTGGAGACCAGGAAAGTACGTGTTTTTCCTGTGTCCTTGGACAAAAGTGGATGCCCAGATTATGAGTCTTAAATACAGGAGCAGCTCCCACTGATGATTTACTCTGAATTGATTAATGGTATCAGATGGAGCTTGCTGCTGGGAAATCAGTATTAAATCTTCCCTAATAAGAAAGCAAGTTTATATTCTGAAAAAGTAATAATCTAAGCAATAGCATTTCTGAGTTTCTAGACATACCACCGTTAGCTGGTAAAACACTATGATTTTGTGTCATACATTGGCCTAGTATGTTCACTTTTTTACTTATGAATGATATTGCTATAAAATGGTGCTTTCTTTGTAAAACTTGAGAAATTCATGAAAATTAAAACAGCAGCAACAAAACAAAGCCACATGCACACAAAAACAATGCAAAACACAAAACCTTAAAAACAACCACATTCCTAGAGCTATTATTGGAAAAGTTGTCACATTTGTGTGAAACTCCGGGAGGGAATGTGTGCAGGCAGTCTGCTCAGCATAAACCACAAACATTAATGGCAGTGCTAGATTAAATGCAATCATACATTCCAAAGGGGAGATACAGCACAAATCAAATTACACAGCCTATTAGTGTGTTTGGACACTCAGAAGGAGACGATGCCAGGGAAGTGCTTTTCCACAGAGTGTACCGAAACCACAACTGAGCGGCCAGCAGCTGCAAAACACAAGCACAGCAGGGGAAAGGAATAWAACCTCCCTCTGCAGAGACTGCAGCCACAGCCGGGTCCTGCAGCTTCTGCAAGGAGCAACCTGCGAGGATGGACTCGGGCTCTGCTGCTGCTCAGAGCTCTTCCCAAGTCTCATCAGCATCATCCTTGGTGCAGTCTGCATGGGCAGCAAGCAGCTCTGTATCCAAAACGTGAGCAGCCCTGAAGAACAGGGATATCATCTCTGAAACTGCCTTACTGAGGGAATGAGCATTCCGTAGGCTTCTGCCCCCTCTCATTTTTCATATAATAGGAAAATCTGGCTGCAAAATGAAACCACTGCCTTTCCCTACAGTAGAGAGGAGACTTATTCCAATGGGAGTGCCTGAATTTCATGAAATAACAAGCGAGGGAATACCTGCAATGTAAGCATGCTCCCTTCACACATTTCCTGCATATGTGGTTGCACTCCTCAATTTTTCCTTCCCCTAGCATTGATTTATCGAGTAATGAAGTCCTGATGATAAAGAAGGCCCTACCTATCACATCCACTATCAATGCCTTCCAGACATGTAAGATAACCTTTATTGACTCAATACAAAGGGTATCACACAGGCGACATGTTCAGAGCGTGGGGTTAACCTTAACCCCCTCCCGGGTGCTGCTGGCCTTGGGGATGGACACTGTCACATGCTGCCTGCTCTGCTGCACRGCAATACCCGAGGCCAACCCTCGGTGTTTTAGCCACATAGGAAAGCATTGATTAAAGCTACAGAAAGTCAAAGCTAATGAAAAAATCTCTTTCTTCTTAATCATCTGCTCTATCAGAGGCCTGCAGGGAAAAAAAATAGGCTTCTTTTGGAGATATTATTAGGTATTATGTGTTTTGCTTTTCTTCAAGAATSTGAAATGATTGGCTTGTCTTTGGGGGAACAGGTGCTCTAAGGTYTCAAATCTTATATTAATTAGCTCTTGCTGTCCAGTTAATTGCATACATCTATTCCTATAGGCGAGCTGGGGAATTATGGTTTACAGAACTGCAAAGCCTTTTATAATCAACTTTCCAGGGGTCAAATGTCTGCAAGAAATAAAAAAAATCTGGCACGCGGCAAATATCTAACAGGGCCTGGCACTGCTCGCTCCYGGACACAAGCTCAAAGAAATGAAGACTCAGAACAGGCACTGCGTGACTTTTGTTAATGAACTTGAAACAAATCAATGAGATCCTGACACCACAAATTTGCGCTTCTGTGGAGGCAGTGAAATTATTCCATTTGCATCCTCTGTTGAAGAGCTGCAGTCTCTAGCCGGTCTCCAAGAAAACCTTGCCATAGCTGGGTAGGAACCAGAAACCAGGTGAGTTGTGCCTGAGTTTTGAGTTGGATGAAAATTATTTCTCTCTGCTGGGCAGACAGGAGCTACCGAATTTAATTATTTCAACCCACAACCATAATCTCTTTTTTGCACATAAATTTGTCCTTGCTTCACAGGAGAGAGAGGAGACATGAAAAGCAAACAGCAAAGTTTGGAACTACTCTCAGACRGCTAAAAGAGCTCATGCAGAGGTCAGCTGAACCTTACCCAGTGCAAAGAGGACTGCTATTAAATGTGTGAATATATTCAACACATTTGCATAGGAAACCTGGTTATTTATGGTCACCACCCTGCAAGGACTAGTGCTCACCCAGGTCAGAGGGGCCTGAAGCTGCAAAAACTCTTCTTCCCGCAGGGTCTCAGTGAGAGTGACCCCGCAGAACGGCTCTGCCAGCTTCCAAAGCCAAAAGCAAGAGCGTTAATGATGCATTAGTGCACCAAAGATGTTGCTTCAGGATTCAAAGCTGCACTCCAGCCACGCCAGAGAACCACAGGAGGTTTGTGCTGAATACTGAGGCTACACAAGTGTTTTGCTTTTAAAAGCAAACTCACTTTCTCAATCTTTTTTGCTGTTTGTCAGTCGTTGGTAGAGAGCTTGGGAAATTACTTTTTTGTTTTGTTTTGTTTTGTTTTTCTAATTGGTGATGGAGCTGAAAACCTGTGAGAAAATTTGCTTCAGGCCAAGCCTGACTATTTAGTGTTCTACTGAAAACTAGCTCAGAGAGTGGTCATCAGTGGCACTGAGTCCAGTTGGAGGCCTGTAGTTAGTGGTGTCCCCCATGGATCAGTCCTCAGTCCGGTCCTGTTCAATTTATTTATCAACGACCTGGATGAAGGGCTGGAGTTCTCCCTCAGCAAGTTTGCTGATGATACCAAACTGGGTGGAGTAGCTGATAGCCCTGAGGTCTGGGCTGCCATCCAGAGGGACCTGGACAGACTGGAAGACTGGGCAACGAGAAACCTCATGAAGTTCAACAAGGGCAAGTGCAGGGTGCTGCACTTGGGGAGGAATAACCCCGGATACCAGTACAGATTAGGGGTTGACCTGCTGGAGAGCAGCCCCGCAGAGAGGGACCTGGGCGTCGTGGTGGATGACAAGATGACCATGAGGCAGCAGTGTGCCCTGGTGGCCAAGAAGGCCAACGGGATCCTGGGGTGCATTAAGAAGAGCGTCTCCAGCAGGTGGAGGGAAGTGATCGTCCCCCTATACACAGCCCTGGTGAGGCCACATCTGGAGTACTGCGTCCAGTTCTGGGCTCCCCAGGACAAGAGGGATGTGAGCTGCTGGAGAGAGTCCAGCGCAGGGCTACCAGGATGATCAGGGGCCTGGAACATCTGCCCTAGGAGCAAAGGCTGAGAGAGCTGGGCCTGTTCAGCCTGGAGAAGAGGAGGCTGAGGGGGGACCTGATCAGCGTGTATAAATACCTCAAGGGAGGCAGTGAGGAGGAGGGGGCCGGCCTCTTTTCAGTGGTGGCCAGCGATAAGGCTAGAGGAAACGGCCACAAGCTGAGGCACCAAAAGTTCCACAGGAACTTGAGAAAACACTTTGTGACAGTGAGGGTGCCAGAGCCCTGGCACAGGCTGCCCAGGGAGGTTGTGGAGTCTCCTTCTTTGGAGATCTTTAAAACCCGCTTGGAYGCAGCCCTGTGCCACGTGCTCTAGGTGACCCTGCGTGAGCAGGGGGGTTGGACTCGATGACCTCTGAGGTCCCTTCCAACCTTAAGGATTCTATGATTCTATGAAAAGAAAAAAAAAAATAGAAAAGTGTGTTTTAAGTGTTTTTTCTCTTTAAAACTATTTTTTCAGTAACCTTATCATCAGCAACATTTCTTCCCTCTTCTGCTCTGTTGCCTGCTAATTAATAGCAATGAGAAATTTCTAGTGTTACAGACTAGAAAAGGATATTTTAATTGCTGTCATCACTGTTAATAGGTGAATTTCACAAGTCCCTATTATTCCCACAGACCTTCTCAAGAAAAAAAAAAGTTACTCTGTCTTGCAGACAGAAAACATGACCAGAAAACCCAAGAACTCGCTTGCTGTGGCCATGCAGGACATCCAAAGCTGCATTTGCTCTACCAAGAAGTAAGGAGGAGCCCAGAAGGAGCACAGCTGTAAACTCCGATATCTCATGCTGAAGCCCTGAGTCCACAATACTTGTGGTGGGTCAGAGCCCCCCGGTGGGTAACCCTCGCTCTTGTTTTACTTGTAGCCTAAAGTACAAGAGACGGCTCACAGGTAGACAAGAGGTATATGGCAGAATGCTATTAAAATCAYTCAGGCATCCAGTTGATGCATTTTCCTCACTTGTTCAGGGTTAACCTCACCATCTGGTCTGGAATCAGGAAGACATTTTTCTCCAGAACAGTGTGAAATAAGCATCATTTATTTCCTGGCCAATTGCTTTTAGTTTCTTTGTTTTCTAGTCTTTTTCTGTTGCTTTTTATGTTCTACTTCCTGGACAATCTGGGAGTTTTTTTCCAACTAAAAACTTGCTTTTGCAAGACTTAGGATATAGGAAATGGCCTCAGGTGTCCCATGGCACACTGCATGGGGAAGGTTTTGATTTCTCACCACATACCTTAAGTTAGTTTTACAGCTGATGAGGAAAGACCAATATGTGTAACAGATGTTTGGTGTTTCCTTCAAAAATGAAGTTCCTAAAACACAGTATGTGACCCAGAGGGAGGGCTCTTGATTACACAATTGGTCCTTTGTGGTCCTATAAGGCAGTATTCATTATGCACAATTTAGTACTAAACACACAGTTTTGGGCTTGACCCTCTGTCTGCAGTAAGCAAAGGCAAAACCCAAGATCCAAATGGTGATGAACTGTGGTCAACACCAGCATTGGACAGCATGTCTGCACCACAGTACAGGCTCTTGGCTTTCACTTAGTTGCACATAGACTTTATTCTTCAAGCACAACTGCATCACATGCTTCCCCTGAGAGATACTTGCACAGTTTCAAGACAGGCAATGAGGGCTATTGACTATGACTAAGAATACAGGGTTACAAGAGTTGTGCAAAAAAGACCTATTTCATTACATTTCTTTCTGCATCTGCCAATAGCAGATTATGCCAAAGTATTGCAAGCACTTTCTGCACATGCATAATTCAAAACATGCACTTTTTTATTATAACTTTTGCATGGAGAAAACAGACACTGGCAAGATGTACTATGTAAACAAAACATGGAGAAATCATCAATATGAACAAAATGATAATATCAGGCATTAACAGTGCCACCAAAGTTGATTGATATGCCTTAATAATGTCTTTCTACTTTCCTAGAGGAGAAAGAACAAAATAGAAGTAAGACTTCCTACTATTGGATKGTATTTTGCAACTTCATTTTTCTTTTCAATCACATCCAAGGCAGGGATTTTGTACTGAGAGTGTAATCTTCTTTTAAAGAACTCCTAGTGTGCTTCTCTTTATGAACTGACATTAGCTGTTATTAAAATATATATTTATTTACATGGAATTGAAAACACTCTTGTTTCATTTGGCTTCTGCAAGGCTATGGTAATACTAAATGTATCAGGTCACTGCGCTCTTTGGATCATATTATCTCCTTTTACATTCTGCTTGCAAATATTAGAATAGATTAGAAAAAACTATATTTTAAAACACAGCAAAACACGAAGTACTTCAAAATAAAATCACTGTTTTCCAGCTGGTTTTTTTTTTTTTCCCCTTTTTAAATGAGTTTTGCCTAAGGGTTTGATTTCATAAAAGCTAGATAGGCACACAGCAGTTTTTGACGTCTAGAGTTTTTTATTGCAGGGATCAAGATTATAAAGGTGGCTGGAGATTTCCAGGTAGAGAGCTTTTGTTCCTAAGACAAAGCCAAAACTGTTCAAGATCGTMAAAACTCTGGAGCAAGAAACAAACAACTCATGTGGTTCCCTCGGCRTAAATCTCATGGATGGACAGAGGGTTCAGGAGAAGATGGCCATGCAGTCCAGACCTTGGAGCTCCCTCGCCTCCTCCTGTTGAAGTGTCTGAAGTGTCAGTGTCTGGCAGACCGAGAGCACCTAAATGTTCTTCAGATGGAGCATCCAGCTACAATAGCCCAGGAACAGCACAACACCTGCAGCCCAGGATACAATCCCACCAACGAGATGCACAGGCAGTTTCATCCACCACTGCATGACCTTGCGTTTGTCAGCATCAAAGCAAGTGTTCACAGGAATCCATCCCACCCCCAATGCATCCTTGCTGCTCTTGCCCCCAGTGACTGCTCCAYCAGTTTCAACTCCATTGCCATTTTTATAGATGATTATTGTTCCAGCTCACTCCTAAAAATTCTTTAATAGCACTAGATTAGGAGATGTTAAACCTGCTCTACAGTCTGTCCTTGCAGGCACCCCTCAGCCATACCTCATTTCTGATGATACTTTTGCTTTCAGATTTATTCTTTGTGATTTAGCAGGTTAATCAGTAATCACTTAGTAATGGCTCACCACAGTATTTACATACCACTAACATTTTCAGCAAGATAGTAGGTTTCAATTGCTTTGCAGAAACCAAAATATACTATGCTGACACAGGTAAACTGAGCAAACCAGTGATTCATAAATACGTCGCATTATTATTAATATCTATTTTTAATTCTTTGCTTATTCAGTACTCTTTATTTTTACATGACTTTTCTCCAGAGAGTTGAAAAATTAAGTGGTCTATATTATAGCAGAGTCATTCAATTTACCCTTTTAAATTGCAGCACAATATTAGCTCTGGCATCACTCAACTCTCATGTTGCAAGATTTGCTAAAAAAACAGCGCAAGTGTTCCTCAGTCCTTTTAGTGCTGGATATCGGCACTATGGCCCTGAAATTTAAAATAATTTAATTTTGATGGCTGCTATTTAACATCCTCCCTGATTAACAGCAGGAAAGAAAATTTTATCACTCTTGTTATGATCTTCCTTGTACCAGTTCTAAGGTTTGATATGTTCTTAATACATTTAAGGAATTTCTTTAAAGGAAGCAGCTATATATTGTTCAGCTCCRTCTTTAGCCTCTTTTACCGATTTTTTGATTTTTCTGTTAAAGAAGTTCATATTCCGTTTGCTATATCAAGTTTTCTTGGGTGTGTATGAATATGTATAAATGTATTTGATTTCACATAGAATTGCTGCTCTTGCTTCTGATCTGCAGCAGGCTGTAGCCTGGTTTTCCCTGATTGCTGAATTGCAGGGACTTGAAATTTAATAAACCTTTCATGAAGAGTCTTCTATTATCATCTGTACTCTGATGTTTCAATTTTTCTCATTATCTTTTTTTTTTTTTTTTTTTTTTTGAGAATTGTCCCTTTTTAGAGCAGAGAGATATATCTATCTACTGGATATATCTGCCTTCCAGTTAGGATGAAAAAATGCAGTTGGGTTTGATCACTTACATTTCAACAATGCTTTTGCATTTAGGTGAAGCAATCAAGTTGCCTTATGCTTCAGAATAATATCTAATACAGGCTTTTCTTTTGTCATTACAAAACTCCATCTCACTTTTAGAAACTCTGAGGGTTTGCTATGGGTGGACGTATGGATATACGCTCCCAAATCTGAACCAAGCACTGGCTCCCACCAGCYCAGCTGCATGCAGGCCAGTGACCATCAACATGCAAGAGCTCTTGACCTTGGGCAGTAAATTGCTCTCTGGGGTTCAGCCAGTCTCTGCGATGCAGAAAGCACCTCCTGCTTGACCACAAGCACCCAGACAAACACATACACCTGCTGCCCAGTTTTCTTTAAGAGGCTGTGGTTGATGATTTGGGCACTCCAGCCACTTAAGACTTTCTACCAGCTTTCAATGACACTAATGATATCCAATTTCTTATCACAAATGAGAATAGGTAATTCCTCTTACTTATTGCCCAAGCTTCTAGTGCTTCTTCTTTACCCCAAGTTTAAGTTATATCATTAGAGCAAACACACTGTGTTGGTGCTCTTCCATCAACTCTCATTGGTATGCTGGTTGGAAAGCTCTGGGGTTTCTTTAGTCAGATAACTCTTCCAGAAGATGGGGGGCCTTCTTAGACCCATGGCAATTCACATCTCTCCCAGCCCTGTGCTGTTACCCATACGCACACAATGCAAATACACTGCAGGCATAAAACCTTCTCTCTCCCATTTAAAAGGAGGTAAGAATCATCATGCACAGAATCACATCCAAAGCCTTTCTTTGGCTTTCCTCTATCTTCATGTCTCCCACCTAAATCCCATGACACTTAAGCCTGCTCCTACCAGCATCCCAGCACTGTTTACCACATAAACATCTTTTGCACATCCAAATAGCATGGGGATGTGTGCCTGCTACCCTGAAATCAACAACTATGGTTTTTTTGCCATCTGTGTGGTTCACTAGGCAGGACATACAACATGCCTCCAGTCATACTAATCACATCATTTCCCCCAGGTATTAAGTATTACGATCACTAGGTTATGACCTGCCGCCCCTCTAGTACATGCAACACTTACGAGCAACATGTTACGAGCAACACTTCTTATCCTGATGCAAACCTGCAGGATCAGCAGAGGCCTGGGAGACTAAATACCCCCTCTCAAATACATGCACCCACAGGCAAACCCCAAGCATGGCTCCTCCGAGCTCCTCACAGTGTCACAAATGACACTGCACACTGGCTATTTTGCTTCCACTACCTGGTATTCCCAAAGCGCTTCAGCAGAGCCTCGGGATGAGCTGTAGAGATTAGCTCCAGGCATGCAGCCTGCAGGGACGGACTCTTGTCAACTCTTCTCATTTTTTCCCCGAAAAGGAGAGGAAATCTAACAAGTGCAGCTAGTATTGATACCAAAGTCATGGTGGGAAATCAAATGAAAGAGGTGCCAGTTCTGTGTGGTCTCCCCCTCAGTTTCCCTTGGTACTTACAAGTCTATTTAAATCCTCTTTCAACCCAGCTTCTGGGCTTCACATTCTCGCTGGAGAATGTCAAGTGGGCCAGAGAGCTCCGCTCTCTAACCACAACAGCACTGAGCATGTTTTAGCAAAGCCACCTAGAAAAGGTATTCACATTTCAAACCAGCAGCAGGCCAAATCTTCCTATGGGACTCTTCAGTAAACAAGCATTATCTCCAGTGGGACAGATTTGCAGATAATCAGGTCAATAGGAGCTCTCAGAGCAGAACTCTGGCCCTACAAACAACCATAATCATTAAGTTCATGATTAGAGAATATTGACAAAAATTGAGAGCCTAGATTCTCTCTGCAGTATGAGATACACAGCTGTGGTGGAAAGGCTGTGCCTGTTGCCAAAAAGGAGGGGAAAAATCTACTCTTTGAAAACATTGCAAAACTCTGAAAAGATTCAGAAAAAAATCCTGAGATTCATGAAGGTATTGGAAAGCACATTGGAGGACAACAGATTCAAGGGGCTCAAGCTATTTATTCAATCAAGACTGAGGGGTACTTGGTTAGGTCCTAGAAATTCCTATACGGCGAAATTGAATTTGACCAGAATTCAATCTGCAAACTAGCAGTCAAATATATCAATGATCAAATGGCTAGAACCTCAAATGGGACAAAATGAGACTAGAAATTCAATGCAGTTTTTAACAGTGTTTGTACTTAATCACTGGACCAATTTACCAAAGGTAAATTGGATTCTCCATCACAGGAAAGCATTACATTAAATGGGGACAGCTTGGTTTGGTTTGGCTTCACTAATAATTCAAATAAGAGTGAATTTAGGGCAGTGTGACCTTGAAGGCTGCTTTTAGCTTTTCAACCCGTTATTCTACTACTCCCTTTCTCCTGACCTGCAGCAGAGGCAGAAAGGTCTCCTGCCTTCTGCCCTGCTGACATGGCTACTGCAGGGTCAATGTGGGACATCCAGAGATAGAGACCATGGCCACAGCATCCTTTCCCAGGTAGCCAACCTGAGATAGCCATATTTGAGTCTATTCGTGCCCTTAGCCCCTTTTACTTTGCTTACTTGCACAGTGTCCAGACACCTCTGAAATTACAGCCCATCCCCACGGGATTCAGCTCCTTGTCACTAAGGTTCTATCAGCCTCCTGAACACACACTTTTTCCCCYGAAGCAGTACAGGATTTTTCCACTCAGTATCCCTGCCTGCAGCAACAGTCTGAAGTTTATGGTTTCAGTAAGAAAACCAGACAATGCAGGGAGAAATGGGCAAACAGCAAAACGGCCTTTAAGTCCCACAAGATAATCCATCGGAGAGCCCCACACTGCAGAAATGCTCATCCACCTCCCTCCCACATATGCCTTGGTAGGGCAGAAGCCCCCTTTTTAAGGGCTTGTTTACACACAGGCATGCTCAGGARAGTCAAGGCAAATCTCCCGTAGGCAGGAGACAACGTTCATAATTCAAAGAGCAGCAAGTCTGCAAGAAGATGTTAAAACAGCTTCAGGGTCCTAATGCATTGGCCTGAGACGACTGAGCTGCAGTGACAGAGCCGACTGCCTTTCCCACCTGTCTGCCCCCCTGCTCCCTTTCCATGGCCAACACAAGAGCATGGGAGCCATGGGAGAGGCAACTCCCAGCGCCAGGGATTATGGACCAGGAATTAATCCAAAGCAAAATTGATTGCGCATTCAATTAATGAGCAAGATTGATCACTGCAGCAAGGCTGAAGGCAGGTCAAATTACAGCCCTGCCAGAGGAAGAGTCCCCAGCTAGAACAGGCTGCTAATCTGCTAAATCTTCCCAACATGAATCACCCGCATTTGTGCAATAGAGTCTTTAATTCACTATAATTCAGCTCTCTGAGGCATAAACCACAGAGATCTACAGCCACTTAAACTCCCAAGCAAGAGCATCCAGGCATGTTATGAATTTTGCTCAGTGTCTTCACACCTTTGTTTCAATTTCTACTTCTCATGCAGATGTGGACCAAGAGACATTTGGAATAAGACTGTGCTTTTCAGGCTCAGTCTTAAAGTCTTAAAGCTTTGACATGAACCTGTTTTTTTGAAAAGTTRTCTATGCATCTCCTGCCCTGCTTCCCTGATGAAATCTTTTACCAAGTCTGCCACAAGAGCTGTGTTTTCTTCAAAGTGCTGCATCCGTGATTAGGTGTGAAGTGCCTACATACCTCATTTGTGCCTGGCACTATCTTGTGCAGGGATTCTTTTTTTTTTTAGTTGGTTTATGTGTATAACAATTCTAACTGAAACAAAATATTCAGGTTCCTGACATCTGGGAAATGTATAAATTCTGAATGCATAAGGTCTTTAAAACTGAGTTTCTTTAATGAGTTTTGGGTCATATGCACTTCTGCTATTTCTCCATATCACTAAACTACTGTGAAGATTAAGGCAGTGAGGTTCAGAAACGTGTTTTAATCATTACAGATAGTTTATGTAAGAATAGTTATTTTAGATCTACACTTTTGAGTATTTAGACATAAAACCTAGCTGAGTTTAAGAGCGTGAATTTTGAATTGTCTTTTATTCAAAACCTATAAATATTTATATAGGAAACTAAAACCAATCTTTAAAAATCAAGTGAAATCTTTTATATTTAAAACTGTAACTGCTTAAATCACCATTACTTTGTCCCAGAATGTGGCTTCTTTTGATCTCTAAGCACAGCTCTTCCCAAAACCTTCACAATTGATAAGGAAATTATCCTGGTAGAAATGCAAGCTTAAACATTACTATTCCAACACTTTTATATTTAGTTCAGATATTTTGGTTAGATATTTGGTTATTTAAGAAAGCTGATTTTCCCCATATATCACTGGCATATCAGTTTGAGTTTGTAAAAATAATGCCAGCTCAATAGAGGCTCATTTTTACCAGTCAGGAACCTGTCCTCCTACATGTAAGTCACCTCTTGCATTGATATAATAAACAATTGTATCTGCCTTTTTTTCTGAACCTTTCTAGAAGCGGAAGCATTGGAAGCGAACCAGAAATACTGTGCTAGAAATGTGAGTTGAAATTGGAAAGCAACCAGCAGGTCCAATTAGTCAACTGTTTCCAAACTCCATCACAAACACCTTTTCTGCAAAACATTAGTGGCCTCCAAGAAGAGCAGGAGCCGTTTGACCCACGCTCCSTGCAGTGCTGGATTAGCACATGGAGGTCTTCACTGGCCCATCGGACATCACGTTGTCCCCAGGCAGCTGGAGAGGGCACCCACGTGCCCACTCCTAGCCCCTCCAGGAACCCTTGGAGCCTATGCAGAGAGGCAAATTGCTTTGGAAACAGCAACTTAGCTTGTCCCGATTTCACTCCAGTTCCCTGCTGACTGCGAACAAGCTCTTACAACTCGTCTGACTTTTCTGATTAAAAGCATTATCTTGGTGCCAGGCTAGAATTTAAGGCGTCAGACTGGACTCAAGCCTCAGCTAAGCAACAGGGCTGGTTAGATAAGTATCCAGAAAGCCTTGTGGAGAGTTAGCTGTTTCAGAAACAAGCTGCAATGATACCATAAATAGACTRGCACACAGGACAGCTCAAATTGGATTTTGGCCTTATTCGAATGATAAAAGGGCAACACCTTTTAACAAGGATACTAAAACCTTTCTGTAAGGGGTCCTCTAGAAATGAAATTCAATAAACAGACACCAATTAAAAGAGAGAGAGAAGGGCAATATAAAGATAGTCAGTTTTCCTACATGAAGTGTAGATAATAATTGAATATACAAAGCATCCAGTCATAAGAAAACATATGAGGACATTGATCACTTTAAACCATAATCCTCAAGCAAATAGTAGTCTCTTTTTTTCTATCTAAAAATAGAGCTGGATCTCTAACCATGTCAGAGGAGCAGATAATAACCATCAAAAACCCACAGAGACTTGACTCCCAGCATGAAAATTTTCCTCTGTATGAGAAACAGCACAATTTTAGCTTTCCAAACATAAATGGGAAATGGCATAGGGGAAATCATAGTGTACCGAGGGGAATTTTTTCTGGGCAAGATAATAACAATTTTCTCAGCCTATGTCACACACGTAATTGGTTCTCTTACACGTTAATGAATTTGCATCTCTGGCTTTCCACTGAAATAGACCTCTTTCAGATCTTTCTTCCCCACACCGTTGTGTAAGAAACTCCCATAGGTCCCTATGAACACACACTCTCATAGGTCYATATAAATGAATGATTTTACTAACGTAAAGAGAGTTCTACCACTGTTAAGCCTCATCAATGAGATTAGAGACAGGACCATGCTGTCTGCTCCTTTAAAGTGTATTATTTTTTGTTAGATCACCTTTGTTCATAACATGGCCATTGAAAATTTAATGTTCTTATATATATCACTGTCAAACATTATTGCACATCCATGGGGGCAAGTAATTTTGTGAAGTGATGGACTATGAGAGATACCAAATACAGATTTATCGGAAATTCCTGTTGAAGGTAAATGAATCCTTTCTGCCAGCTGGAAGACAGAGCTATAGACAAGCTATTTTCTCACCTGTCTATCATTCTTGATGTACAGAAAATGATGACTGCTGAGTTTTAAAATCAGATTACTACCGCTATGCCTCTAAGCTTGTTTTTAAGTACACACTGTTTGTCTTATCTCTGAAATGAAAACAGTTTCAGGGCTAGACTGCTTGGCTAGAATTTACCAATTAAAGGAAAATGTTAGAAAAAAATCCCCTTTATGATGAAGGCAAATTCTTATGTAGTACATAAAGAATATGATTCCCAAGTCCACACTCAAGAGCTAGTGGCCAAAAAGCTAAAGGAGAGCACAAAGAAATGATCTCAGCCCTGCACCATTTGAGGCTACACGAGCAAATTCCCCACTCCACCAGAGCAAAGGGACAGCACATGGGCCAGCAGCATCCTTTTTTGAAAGGAAGGTGTATAGCAGCAGACTAGAGCAACAACAAACCCACCTGCATCTCCCAACTTGCTCTTAGCTCAATTTCTCACAGAGATCCAGGAAAACTGCAGCTCTACACCTGGACAGGATAGAAGCAAGTTTATTAATTTTTGTATTTTTCTTCTGAAAACACACACTAGTGTCTCCCTTAAAAACAATGACTAGTATATTTTTAACTYATAATGTTAAAACACTTCATGTTTCTGCTTATGTTTTTTGTGTGTGTGAAATGGCAAAGCGAGGGCACATTTTGCATCCCTCATCTGCAGGTTTATTCTCTACAGATTTCTCTCTCCCGTGACAAGATACAGCTACGTGTGTCCATGCACCAACATATCGGTGCCAGGAAAAGAAGACATGAATGCAGAAGCCAAGCGTTTCATTATGCCCTCACAAAGATTTAAGTAACCCAAAATCATGGCATATTGAGCATCTCCCTTGCTTTCTGAACACCTAGAGGACAGCTCAGTGCTCCTACAGATGAAGTCTCGGCAGGCTTGAGGCCTGCAAAGTCCTACAGAATGATCAGCCCTGTGCAGAGGGTCACATATATGTGAGGRTAAGGTAGGGACCCTAGGAAGAGAGTCTGTGTTGCCATGGTTAAGCTAGCTAAGGCACAGCCAAGCAAGATACAGAAACTTAGATACAGATTAGAAGATTGTGCTGATAATTATATTGCTTTTGCCTGTGATTTTTGTGGTTAGGCAGAATTGTCCATTTAGTCTGAAGACAGCAAGTCTCAGACTTGCTGAGTTTTGAAACTTTCTCTGTGACTTTATAGCACGTTTCACATGTTTTGGCCACAAAMGGTCAGATCTCCGCTTAGTCCCTATCTGCCACTGAGGAAGTAGGAATATGATTTATCAAGGGCTCCACAGTTTTTCTAGTGGAGATGATGCCCGTGCTCAAGTTCAAGGCAGCACAGCAGTCGCCAGTTGAAAGTGGACCCAAGGATGGCCATGGCAGGCCCATACAGCACTCATATGCCCCTGGGCCAGTGCTTGTTCAGAGGTCCCTATCTGCACATGCCCAATTTCTTGAAAGATAATTACCATTTTTATTAATCAGTCAAAATTTCTACCATAACAGGTTAGTTCCCTATTACTGTTCTTCAGTATAGTCTTTCTTTTGCTTTTCTAAGCGTGTTTTCTCCTTCTACACAGGATTTCACTCACAATCTCCCCAGCATCGCTAGCTGCACTCGCTCCCTGCCACGGCGGCGCGTGATTTCTCTGCGTTGTGCTGTATCGCACCRCTTGCTGTTCACGCAGTGCTCGGCACGATCAGATGGGCAGATCTGCTTCTTTGCACCAGTTACCATGACAGCGTTGTCGCCTTGGGGTGCCGCCTTCCTTGAACTCCCGCACCTCCTAGATGAGGGGTCAAATAACAATTACTTGAGTTAATGACATCTATTATACACCTGGGGACAGCACCATTTCCAGCAGCTTCCAGGGAAGAGTTAAGCTCTACAGAGAGATAAAGATAATGCTCAGAGACCAAGGGAATTACACAGCGCATGTGTAGGCCAAGCCATGGAAAGGCTGTCTAGTCTGCCAGATTTCACATCCTCCGGGTAGCCGGAGGGGACAYGTGGTAGCCACCGCATCTGACCCACACTCAGTCAGTGCCGGCTCAGACTGGAGAGCTGGCAGGAGCGCAGAAAACAGATGTTGCTGCACTCTGCCTCTGTCAAAAGGCATTTTATTATATTATTTTTAATCTTGGGGAAACGCAACCTGAGAGGAACAGAAGATGCTTAAAAGTAGGAAAAGAGGATGCTTAAAAGTATTCACAAAGAGAAAATAAATGGCACACACAGACAGTCTCTGTGAGGGATGCTGCCAGAAGGAACATGGCTGGGAGAGGACAAGGGAAGATGTTGGAACATGGTAAGGAGGGAAGTGGATGGAGAGAGGCAGAAAGGATCAGAGCTCTCAGGTAAGGAAGGAGGGAGTACTATATATATATATGTATATAACAAGTGGTGTAAAATCATTGTGAGGACAAATAAGCAATTTAGGAGAAAAAATAAAAGAGCATAGCAACTCTCATGTTGTCTTCCTCTACCAAACCAACTAAAGGATAGATTTTCTCTGCATGAATTGGGATCTTTGTGTCCTTGACTCCCCAAAGACTTCTGTTCACTTTTATGAGCCGGATTTGAAAGAAAGCATTTCCTCTTGTGATATATTTCCCTGTCTTTTCTTATATTCTATATGCAAGCTGGGTATGAACCTCCAAGGGAGGGATTACTCCAAGAGTCCTATCCTTGCAGCCCCATGGACTTTCCTCTGAGAAAACCTGCCTTTGCTACTTACTATCCTGCTCACTCTCCAGCACAAAGAAAGGGCATTTTTCTCCGTACACACATGAATATTTGAACCATACCTCTAATTAGACTCTCAAAGAGTCTTAATCACTCAGCACCTACCTCCAGACATACAGCATAGCCCTTTCAGGAAGTAARAGGTAGCACTGCTTTCAACACAAGGTGAAATTTGGCAACTAGACACAAGCCAGTTCTCAGGAGCAGGGAAGAGATATGTGTGTCCTGGCTCACCTTTCCAAGCCGGCTTYGGAGGAAGCAGGCAGTCAGGCGAAACCGAACAAAGGCCACAAGGAAACAGCTGCCTGGGTTGTTCAAATGCTTATCCCAGCTCACAGGGTGTTCAGCAGCTCAACTAAGGTCCATCTCAATGAGAGGGGGTAGGTTGATGCAGTACCTCATCCTGGCTGGCTGCCTGCCCACAGAAGAAGGAAAAGTTCACACACCTAGGGAATGTATCAGTCAGGAAGGAGCTGATGAGCCAGTAGATAGTGCAGGTGAGGATAATCTACATCCATCACTTGGGAAAACTTCTCCYAACAGAGCAGGCAAAGCTGTGCAACACTGGCACTGTAGAAACTCAGTAGGACTAAAGTACTCACTTCACAGGCAGTAGAGTATAAATAGAAYATGGTGGAAACACTCAGAAATTGCACCATATCTTTTACCCATGTTATTATGTGAACTCTAAAAACAGACAGCAGTTACAACCACCTAAATAATTCCACTCCTACAAATAATACTTTTATTCCCATCCAACAAATGGGAGGATTCAATTACAAGGAGAAGAGATAAGGTTGTCCGATGAAATTGTTCCATGCTGGAAAAAAACATGTCTTGAAGATCAGAAATTAGTAAACAAATGTAAATCCACATGGCTCTGAATGATGTCTCTGCAGTCTCTTATATTTTTACTGTGACTGTGCTTTTGTGCTAAACCACTGAGGAGCCAGCAGCTCTGGTCCTGCAGCCTAGCACTTAACTTTCTCCACAGACAGAAAAACACATTTGCTAAATTTTACAACCCTCTTACCCCTCTGCAGACCCTTCAGCCTTTTGCACACAATGCCACCTACTGCGGTGCTTTTCGTTATTGCCACTAAATCTGCAGACCATCATCATCTACCCTGAAAATGTTGGCAAGACCTTGACCAGTAAAAAAAATGGAAAAAAAGAAAAATGAATAAATAAATAAAAWTTTTTTAAAAAGCTCTGTGGTCAGCTATTGACACAACTTATACAATAGAGCAGTGAAAACAGAAAGGGACACCCCAACAGCTTCATCCATGCAGACATCAGGCAAAGGCTTTCCCAGATTGTTCCAAATAGGCTGCTCCAACGTGTCTGTGCACTATGCAGTGCCACCACTTCCAACTCTAGGAATGCAGCTGTTGCATTTGCTACTGCCAGCTTCAGAGGACAACTTAAATTGCATGTATATGAGCGCTCTTCCATACCTCACTAACMGAAATACAGTATTTGCAGAATCCAACAGTCTGGAAGGACCCAAGCTCCGTCAGGCATGGAGAGACTGTGTCAGTGAAGTTTCTTAACACATGATCTAATCTGAAACTCACAGTAAAAGACTGTAGTGAAAAGTTTTATCGACATATTAAGCTTTATGTGTTTTTGGTCTGTTTGGGACCTAATACAGGGGAAAGAATTGGAGAAGGGAACAGAAAGGTAAGTTATAATGAACTGTGAAACACAGTTAGATACTTTGTGTACAAAAACCCTGGTGTGCCAAACTAAATTTTGAGTACGGTTCTCTTTTCCTGATACAGCACTCACAGCTCTGATAACCTGGGGAGAAGGTTGAGATTTATATTATTTTCAAATTAAATTATGGAGAATAGTTTAAGTGCAATTTACATTTCTGTTGCAGAAGAAAGGGCTGCAAGCACCATTTTCAATTTGTAAGTTGTATGAATACATACACAAGGACACAAGCTCTCTTTTTGTGATTTGCTCACCATATATTACAGCAGTTTCCATCCAAGCAGAGGGCAGCCAAGAGGTCTGGAGCCTGAATGCTCCCTTGTCTCAAGCATCTTCTATGATGGACAGCTAGAAAATGACCCAGACACTTGCTAAGTCAATTACACATCATCAATTTGGAGTGGAACAAGAGTCAAATTTCTCCATCTTGAGCTTTTGTGAATAAAGATGCCTCTTTCCCCACAAAACCTTTGCAAAGTATTTCTATCCCTGAGATACCCCTTTCTCTGTTCAGATGCACTGCATAATGTTTTCTGTCATGACACACAATACTGGGTACTGCCTGTCAGGTCATGTGAAGTTACAGAAGCGGCCTGCAGCAGAGATTCAGCACAATTCCCAATAAACTGTCAGCAGAGTGGAAAGCAGTAGTTGCCCATAATTTGAATTTCGTGCCAGCTCATCGTGGAAATCCTATCTGACAAGTCAATGTGCCTGAGAACTTACTCCAATCGATGCCCATATCCTGGGAAGGCCTGTTGACTAGCCTGGGCAGCGTGCAGGGCACCATGCTCCTGTCACACCAGCAGTGCTTGGAAGGGGAACTCCACCCACGGGCTTGAAAGTCTGGATCCTAATTACAACAGCTGTGCTGAAATGGAAAGCTGGAAACCACCAAAACTAAATTTCAGCTTGGCTGCAGAGAAAGTGAATTGAGCCACTGTGATCCTGGCTCGGGCAAGCAGCATGTGCACCATCTTTCCAGGCTGCAGGTCTATCCTAGGTCCCCATGCTTGTCAGGATGGATCCTCACAGCCACGTTCCCGCTGTCCTCAGTGAAAGAGAAGGTGGCATCTCCATGAGCTCAGCGGGAGGCCCAAGGGCTGCAGGCGGTGGCGAAGGCGCCAAGTAAAACTGCGACATGGAGACACCGCCAGACACACACAGGAGGCAAGCGCAGGCCACGTAAAACTGCATCACACTGTGACTGAMACACGGAACTGCTGCCAGTCATGAGGAGAGGCAAAGCTTTTACAGCTGGGGCAGGGCTGTAATCAAGTTTTTTGCAGGTGCTGTAGCTTATAGGAGCTTATAAATAGTTTTTAAAGGGGACCCAAGAAAGGTTAATGAGGGAGTTTTGCGACTGTTCACAGGAAGGCTGTTCAAGCACGAGAAACAGTGAGGGAGAAGGCAGAAAGGCCTCAATAAAGGGAGGCACCAGAGGCTGCTGCTGGGGGCAGGATGCAGGAGCCAACAGGTATCTGAGACAGCCCAGGAGGGAAAGATACATCCCTCAACGTGAGGACAAAACCCAAGCTTATTTAGTAGCTGACAGAAAAGGGAGAGCTGTACAGAAGTAAAACTTTGATGCCCAAAGTGACTGGCTAGGAAAATGCTGCCTGCAATGGCCTTCTGGATTAATACCTGCCACCCATCCAGCTCACATGTCCAGGTGTTTGCATGGCAGTCTATAAAAGTGGAAATTTTTCAGGAAAGCTTCTAATGAATTCCACCCTTCTTGCAGCTAGAAAAAAACTCCTAGATGCCCTTTTTATTTTTCTCTCTTTTCCTTGGCTGCTTTGGCTTCCATCAATTCCTCGAAATCGCATTTGCTAGAGCATGCAAACCGCCCAAACATTGAGAGACCATGCTCAAAATGTTCATAGTGTCTTCAAGCTCCATCTGAAAAATATCATAAATTTCATTGGCAAAGGCAGGTAATTAATGAGGAACTGCCTAACCTAAGCTGGCCCCCTGAAATTGTATTTGCAGAAAGCTCCAGCTGTCCCACAAACAGGTCTGAGACTGAACTTCTRGGTGCACAGGCAGTACTGCCACCCTAATTGTGATGACTGTTTCTACTACTAATTACATGTAAATATTGAGACATGATTTACACCTAAAGGTGCAAATCTCTGATCCCCATTGCTGATACAAAGCAGGATTTAAAAAGACAGTTTATGATGCTAGGCAGAGGACAAGCGGCACCTCTACTTTTAGCCAGGGAATACAGAAGGTGTTTTTCTCTCACATTGCCAAGGCATGGGTTGGATTTGTTTATAATGCCTGGGAAAGGGCAGGTAATGTCTGCTTGGGATGCCAAGGAGCAGGTAAGTGGCATCTGCTCATCATGCCACTCAATTGCAAGTCAATTAACATTACCACTGATATTTAAATATGATTTAAAGGGATAGAATCAGAAGTTAAAGAACTCCATGTTTTGATCCCAAACTGTTTGTCTCTAACTGTTCTGTGAGCATTTGCAACACATCAGTCTACTGAGGATAACTACCAAACCAAATTCCTCTAGGATCAGCTCCTGCAGAGTTTTGTTCTCACCACCAGTACAGATGTACTCAAGAAATCAAACAACTGAATAGTATCTCTGGAAGCAAAATACTGCAGGATTCACTCAGTGTAAGATACCACTCAGGAAGAAAAGTTACCATGATCTGGCCCCTGTCTGCATCCCACCCTTATTCCTACTTCCGATATATGAAAAGACCCAAATACTAATTGCATCTAATGCTTTCACTCCTTTGCAGTGACGTACCGCAGTCCCTAAAGAGGGAGTTCATGCTCCCTTCAATAAAAGCCTCTTTTGAAAAAAATAATAATCATCTCTCCATTGTTCAAGAGCAGAGGCCTTGAGAGAAAAAAAAAAAAAACCTCCAGATAAATTAATAGTAACAACTTGCAGGTGAAAACAAATATTCAACTTTGTGACCAAAGCTCCAGGCCAGGCAGGGCTGTTTTTCTCATTTCTAGCTGGACTGGTTCCATTCGCCAGCTTCCTAGGCTATTTTCAAAAGAATATATCAACTTATTCAGCCCGTATTCTGGTAAATGCCAAGCGCCCAGTCAAGCTGTGGTGAACACTTTGCAATGCTTGCAATGAACACCAGCTCTGCYACCCGCGTGCCTCAGTTCTCACCATCAGAGGAGACACTGCAACGCATGGGGTATTTTAAATAGAGGCAAAAAAGCAGCTCCAGAAATARCTCCCATCAGGCACTGAAGTTTCCACACGGGACAATAGTCTCAGGGCTGGGGGGAGAGGCAGGGGAGGTGTTTTGTGACAAGAGCTGCTCCTAAAAGCCCATCTGACCACAAAGCCAAGAGCCTACAGGAACCCATCCCTACTTCTGAGGCCCTGGAACAACCAGAGAGGATAAACATATATTATCAGGAAAATGAACGCTCCATGGATTCCCTCATCAATATTTCATCAGTGTGATTAAACGCTGGAAATAGTCTCCTGTCCTGGAATATCTGAAGTTTGCATGAAGGACCTTCTCCATTAAGCACTTTATGTACTGCAAAATGGCAGCTATTGCAGGGGATGGATAAAGCCCTGACTTGTAGGATCAGATCAGGTCACTGTCTTTGCAGTTCTATAAATCTGAGCAGAAACAAAAGACTACCTAAATTTGATAAAATCTAAGAAGTTAATTTCATCTCTACTTTCATATTCTGAGAAAGCTCCCTGCCTGACCAGTTCTCACACCTCTACCTCAAGGCAATCTGTATCTGCATGTAATAAGGAAACCTACATTAAATTATGCAGGATCCATCAAGAGACAGACATTCAATATCAGATTGAACGCTACTGATGATATCAAGCAGACGTAGCATTAGCACATTCTTTTTCATGAAACATGAGCATGCACAGGCTATGGTATTCTGTGATTTACAGTACAGCTGAACATTACCTGTACTTGACAAACTTGCATTCAGATCCAGCTGCTCAAATGAATTGCAATGCCCTGAGAGGAACAACTACATTTATTGTTCTTTTAATCTTTCAATAGAGATGTTTCCCTAAAGTGAACTACACTACATGATCTTGAATTTGTTGTTTTCTGACAACTGTATAGCAATAATTATCTGTTATGGAGTGAAAGTATTTTTGAAAGATATTTTGATGTTTTAAGGTGCAAATCATAATTATGTGTTCCCARCAGCAATTTAGGTAGAAAATGGGTACTTCAGCCTGCCATCTTCTCCCTATGCCCCTGTCTGTAGCCCCAATTCTCCAAGCAGGCACAGACACACTGGGATGAGCAGGAAATAAATCTTACACTAGCAGGAGGTAGTATATGGTAGTATATGGAGGAGTCTGGTTATTATACTAGCAGGAGGGGTTCTGGTGTTTAATGCTATTTAGGGCACCTTAGACTAAAGCAGTATGTAAAAAGAACTGTAAATTGGAGTAGGAAGAAAAACTCAGAAAGGCATTTCAAGTTCCCTTTATGAAATAGGATCTTCCAAGAAAGGATAGCATATTGGTTCTCTTTTCTGGGTTTGACTGTGCTTCTTCATAAATCATGCTGCACATGCCAGTGGAGTGGGTTCAACTTGAGCTTTTATAGTGCCTGTTTAGAAGCTCTGCTGAAGTCTGCTCCATGGGGCTTCCAGGAAAACCACCACCATCAAAAGACCATAGAATGACCTTCCTGCCCCATTCATGTCATCAACTTCCTCCTTTTCAACTTTTTTGGGTCAGCATAGAGAATATTGGAGAGGAGATTACAGTCCGAGTGCCTGTACCTTGATTTTGGTGGCAGAAATTGCAGGAGTAACCACCGCTGCATTACACCTCTGCTTATAAAAAGACAGCTGCTAATATGCTCCACATCTCCTATTAAAAAAAAAAAGACTTGAGGAATACAAAGCTAAATATAAATAAAATGCAGGTTTCACACACACAGTAAATTATTTATAAAAAATGAATTCTTTGGGTGTTGCTTCTGTATACAGCATGAAATTCAGATAAGCCAAGATGTTTTAAGAGCACTCATTTATATTCTTAATAGCTATTCAGTTCAGCCATGTTGATTTCCCAGGATGTTTCATATTGGCTGGAACGAAATTTTGTCTGCACTGATTGTGCAGAAGGGTTGTTCTTCATACAAACATCCCTCTATCCCCGCAAGGAGAATTTTTAGTCTGCAAACAAGAGGTTTTGTGATTAATTATTTAGAAATACTATCTCCTAATCTCCTGTTTAAGAATTTTAAATTTTCCAACCAAAAACCAGAAACAATGTGATTTGACTCAACTCTTCTATGACACAAAGTTTAACAGGAAAAAGTGCAGTTGAGCTCTTTGAAGTCAAGCACAAAAACTAAAGGCTGTTAACTAAGCCTGTAAAATATTTATAATTGAAGAATAGGTTCTTCATATCATCTCATTTCAGCAGTTTCAAGGCTGCCAAAACCCAGAGCTGCTAATGCCACACCATCTACTCAGAGAACACAAGCACAACATACATTTCAAAAAGCCTGGTTTGACAGGAGCTTGTCACTTGGACACTCCATCACCTGTTTCTAGMAAAGGCACCATGTCCCTTGTGCTTTCAAACTCACATCCTTCAATATTGGTTCTTCCTTGGAAGATGCCTGGGGTCCCTTGGCCAGCCAGCGCGGAGCAGAGCTGCTGTCCCACTTTCCAGGCAGCTGGAACAGCACAAACAGGGACCCAGTGCTGCTATCACCATTGTGAGCCACCATTTGGGCACATCTCCAGAATCTGGAGATCTTAGGCAGATCTCCAGATCCCGGCTGCTGCACTCGTAGCTCTGGAGAGGTAGGCTATTTTAACAAGCATCTATACTACCACCTTACCAAAAGCGCTTCACGACCAAGGCTCCTCCAGAAGACATCTTGCTGCCTCAGGGTCAAACCCTTCTATGATAAAATAACCCTTCTAAAACACATCCCAAAGTGTAGTGCAGAGCTGGTCCTCAGTAGCACTCTTCCTTCTCCCTTAATCTGATCAACCTTTCTGCATTGCAACTGCAAATCAGTCCCTAAAACTGAAAATCTTCCATAATTAATTCCTCATGTTGCTATGAAACTGCATGGAAGTATCTGCTTATTTTATGTGTGATAMTGACCACCACCTGTCAGACCTGAGGACCCTTGGCACTGGAGAAAACAGCCTAAACCACTCTGACCAAAGGGCTCGAGACGGTGCTAGAAGGAACAGTGATCTTGGGCCAGTGAGCACTCCGTTATCTTACTCCCAGACATTTCATCCTGGCCTACTCATGCAGGGAGACCTAGGAATGAGATCCCAACCCAAAGCACCTGAAGCCAGAAAAGAGAATGATTTGTAGTGCACATGAGATTTTACCTGTCTTCTCAAGAACTCTACCGAAAGTRTCTGCCTGAAATATAGAATATCTCTGCTCCCTGAAGAGAAACAAAGCCCTGAGCCTGAAAAAGAAGAGGGAGAAATCAGGTGCAGAACCYTCTTGTAGACACAGAAATATGAGTGACAGTCTTGAGTGTCGAAAATTGAATTTTGAAGGTTTTTTTTTTTTTTTTATTTCTGCTCTAGCTATAATTGCTTTTCTTTAGAAATACTGGTTGGTTGTCATCCCAAAGTCTGTATCCACCGACCCTTTAGAATATCAGGTAACGATGTACCTTTTCAAAAGCTGTCTCTATTCACAAGTTCAATTCACATACTTGTTGATTACTTTAAAAATTACATGTTTTGTGTGAGCCCATCCATACTTTGCAGGGGCTCTACCAGAAGGCAGTTCTCCAACACTTTGTCACAAATAGAACCATCCATTCATTCTACTAGTTATGATGAAAGCTTGGCCAAAGCSCATTCTGGAGAGAAAAAGAAATGCTTACCACTGGAATAGATGATATCTGAGATGGAGCTTTTCATAATATCTTCAGAGCTGTCAGTCAATCTCCTAAGGCACCACAATCCCTCAGACGTCTCATTTCTGCAGCAAAGGGATAGCTACAGAATTCTGTGGCCTCTCTAATCCCCTTAGCAAGCAGCCTTGCCACCCTGCTCAGAATAGTTCTGTCAAGGTTTTCTCCCCTACTCTTCTTTTGAAGTTGTGAAAGTGATCTCTGGGGAGACACGAGAGGTAGTGTTAAATGATGTTTCAGATTGATCAACCATGTTAAAATTGACCTATTCATCTGGTTCATTCCAGGACACTAGMGCACTCCTCAGACACACGAATATAACTTCTGTAGATCTCAGCCTTTTCCCTTTGCTTCTGTAAGGCATATTTAATACATCCCATGTAAGGCTTTTAAAGCTTCCCAAAGGTGACCTTGGAGYCTGTGTGAGGCTTGCTCAGCTGCAAAACTGCCCCGAGGCCATATCACCTTGCACTGTGATTCTGGTTCTGTCAGGTTTCACAGGCCCAAACCTGTGCCAGGCTGGTGTCCACGCAGGCAGAGTCACTGCGATGCAGTCGCAGCCAGCGGGGAAGACTGTGGTGCTCTTCCTGCAGGGCTACAACCAAGCTCAGGCTCTGCACTATATGGGGAGGTCTTCCCTCTATAGCTGCAAGAGCTCCCTGGGAATGGAGAAAGAGATAACCTCCCAAAGCACGGACTACTCATGGCAAACTGGAGCTACAAGATGAACCAGCATCACTGCAGGACAGTGGCTGAGGTTGTTGCATCTGGGAGCAGAACTGAATGTCACATCCACACAGGGACTAAGACGAGGCACATGAACTCTTCACAGACCCCCCATCCAAACTGTTTGGATTGTTGGGTTTCCAACTGTTGGGCTTCCAACAGGATCCATTGCTCCCTAAACCTGGAAACCCTTGTTTACCAACACCATAGGTACTAGAAATCGTGCCACCAGTCTTTGGGGACAGGAAGAAGCCAAGGCAGGGCCTGCTGGGCCAGCAAGCTCCCTCACTGCTCCCACTGCACACAGGATAGACAGCCTCATCCCAAACACCAGGGCCAGCACAGGGAACAATGGAGAGAAGGAAACATTCCCAGAGAATAAAAAATGTGACTAACTTTCATCTGTGGGACWACATCAGTTCAAATGACTAAAAGCACTTTGCTGAAGTCACAGTACTTAAGTTGTATTATAAGCAAACCCTCCTTTCTGTGAAGGCCCATAAATGGACCTAAAATGAAAAAAATACATGATTGTGCACATCAGGCAGCATATATTAGTAGCTATTGTCAAGAAAAACTCCTATAAAGAGCAGAATCTGGAAAAATATGTATCTCTAATATAAAAATCATATCCCTCATTTCCATTCCATAAAACCCCATTCATATTCTTCTTTAAACTCCCCAGGAAATTGTGTGAAACCTGCAAAAGTGGATCCTACGCATTACMAATGTTACTATACCAAATCTTGACCAGCAGATTTGGTGAGGAAGTTCCAAAGGAACATTAACCACAGGAGAATCCCACCTCTGGATTTCCTGCCCAAGATAGTTGTACAATATTCATTCTGGTGTGCAGCCGTGTTTGCGAGTTTGACGGTGCTGTTTATTTGGGAAAGGATTTTTGTAGTTWCTGTGAGGGACCTATCCTTAGGAAGGTGTTCACTGAGCACTGAATACAGGATGGAAAGCASAAAACACATAGCAACAGGCACTCCTGTCTTTCCAACACAGCACTTCAGAAGAGACAGTCTATCAGATAGATGTGGCAAACTGCACATGAAACTATTTGTGTGGCCTCCAAGGTCACATACAGGTGTCACAATCCATGACATTCCCAATACAGGCATTCCCACAGAGCTGGTATATTAATACTACTCCTTTTAAAATATTCTCAAATTTTCCCAGCCTTACATGGAGCTGGGCTCTGATGCAGAGATAAAAAATGAGATGCTACCTGGTCCTGCAGTCTCAACGCACCAGAATAGCAAGGGTCACCACAGACAGTTAATTCCCCATTTTTCTTCACAATGGACAGTGTTTCATACAGTCACGATATGAACTCCACCTAACAGCCCTGCATATTTCAACCAGGGCTGCATGTGGCTGCACACCATTTATGCCTCCTTCCCCCTTTCTCAATGAACCCCCGAGAACCACAGACTAAAGAATCTTCCCTTGCTCACAACAGGATTGCTATCATGGCCCAGTCACTTAGATGTATTCAAAATAATCCTGAAATCATGTCCTACTTGGAGAATTTTATTCAACGCCACAAATCACATCCTACTACCTAAGCAGCTGAGACATCCAATTGTTAATTAACAACTCTTTTAATACCCAGAGTGTGCAACCTTACCTCTTCTACACATCTGTGAATCTTTAGGAAAATTGCAACCAATTGTATAGATTAATTGAGATAGAAGCAGAGTCTGAAGTGCAACAGACTGCGAACTGGCTCTAGGCTATGACAAGCAATGCCATCCTATGGAGAAATGAGCTGGGTTACCTTGGGACTGTGCCAGAAATTCTGATTAGTAGTAGGAAAAAGGAAAAAGAAAAAAAAAAAAAAAGTCCATCAGGATGATACAAGTTCAAGGTAACTCAGCACCCAAGTTCCAGACCCAACAGAGGGAGATGCTGGGCACACTGGACCTGCTGACTCCAGCTGCAGTTCAGAAARGCTGGAGATTACGCACAGTGGAGAGGCCCTGAAGCACCCAACACATTTCCTGTCAATAGCACTAGAGGATTGCATTGCCCTCTGGTAAAATTTCCTGCTCCTGAAAACCTGGATTCCCTCTCCACCTCTGCCCAGCAGGATTTCTGTGGGCACTGCTGAGTGCCTAACAAGACCCAGGGGTCCTACTTGCAGAAGAGTGGAGTTTGTGCAGCTGCAACTGAGGTCAATGTGGGCTGTGATTTGTGAGCTAGATAGTCCAGGGTGCTCTAAAAATTAAAACCCCAATGCCTCCATCTGGGTATGCAATCAGGGCATATTTTAACCTCTATCTCTGTGTCATAGTTTCCTGATCACTAARATGAAGTTAATACATCTCCCAGAGCATGGTTCAAAAATAAGTGCATTAATATTTGTGGAATATTTAGATACTGTAGCAACGAACATCAAAGAAGAGCCCATGAGGAAATTAATAATTCCGTCTTCCAAATAAGATTTGAATAGTGTATGTAAATAATTCATGGTCTGCACACAATGAGGAAAATAGAACTACTGAACATCTGCTCAGTCCTTGGGCACCAGCTCTTCTGTGCACTGAGGATGTTGAGATCCTAGTGGAAAAATAGTATGTTAGCATCTACTATTATATTGCTCAGGGCTGACTCATTAGATTTGGACAGGCAACCTAATTCTCTAACTTTTTCTTTCGCAGAAAGCGGACTTGCAAATGGTAATACAAGTATGGGAAAGGGAGAAATTATGTCAAGCACAAACTTCTRTCACACACAAAGCTGTTTGCGCCCATTCAGACTACAAATGTGTCTTTGCAGTAACACAGATGATACAGAAGTTTATTTTCACTTCCTTCTTCCTGGTATAAAAGAATATTTCTTAATCTATGAACTAGCAGAGAGGAGGAAAAATGACAAGAGAGAGACACATGCCAGGACCTTTACTCCTCATGGAGAAGTTACCCCTATTTCCAAAACTTTCTGAGGAATTCATTCTATGCACARAGGGAACAGTCCAACATCTGTTAAGATTTTTCTTTGCCTTTCTAATTAGGTACATCATCTATTTGCACCTGCAAAAAGATATTTGCTCTTTTGAAGTACCCACTCCTTGTATCTACTGATAAAATAATTTCATTGACATTCATTGACATGTGCTGCGAGGAGGAAATCCAAACTACCTATTAACACAGGGGACAGGCCCAAGGGAAGAGGTGCTCATGGCCTGTTCTGATTCATTGAAATCTGAGGAAGTTTGGGGCTTGCTTTCACCTGGAGCAGATGTGCACATTCCTAAAGGAAGGATGGCTTTATGGAAAACCGACTCAGAGGCCTTTACTCTATTTTTAGTCCTGCCACATAGTCTTACTGCAATCCTGACTTAAGTCACTTAATCTGTGGAATGGGTGATATTAATCTTGTGCTTTATAAACTCACCTGGTTTCTGCACAAATTGCTCTAAGTGCTTTTACAAGATAGGGCTTAATGTGTGTCTGGCTATCACACTTAAATCCAGAGGGAAAAGACAGTGACAAATTCAAATTCTAACTAGCATCAGGAAAGATATCCTTCAGGATGAAACGCACTGCCCATCAACAGACACACTACTCCATTTCCTTCCTCGGGACAGGGAAAGAAGCCTCTCAGCCTCTTAACTTCATAGTGTCCTATTTTATACTCCTATTTCAATAAACCTTCAGCTAAGAAAATGTAAGCATGGCTTCCATTTCAGGAGGGCTGCTTGGAAATTTGCCATCTTCCTCACCCAGTACGACCTTTCCTATACGGATCCCGGTGGCATTCAGAGCCTGAGCTCCCACCTGCCGTATTTTTACAGAGCAGTGCAGCAGCGTGAGCCCAGAAGCACCCCCTGAGAAAAGGCACGCTCTGTRCCTGCCAGCCTGGGCGTCCAGCCTTACAGGAGCTCCACCGTCTTGCAAGTTAGTAGCAGTTTGGTACAGATTTCAGTGAAAGGACCACTCAGTGTAGAAATTTACACAATTACAAAGCTACCTTCCTTTCTTTTTTTTTTTCTGCAGTTTTTAAATATCCTTTAGTTATTTTATTAAGTTTATTCACTATTCCTCCTGCACACAWGGAGTTGGCCATATAAACTTCTAATTCTCTTGTCACTCAGCCTACCACRAGTCACAGTATCTCCACAGTAGTCAGTGTTGAAAATGATATTACTCTTTTGTCTTCAACATCAGAAGCAGGAGAGCTGTTCTAGCACAACACTTGGCCTGTGTTTTGCTGTATAGATATAGCATAAAGTTATTCTCYGCAAGACACTCCAAACCGTACCCTACTCCTGTAGTCTTCTGTAGTCTCCTTCTCTCTAGCTCTGAAATCTATAGAACTTTATGAGGAATGTAAAATTTTATAAACCCAGAAAAGGCAGCAGTTAATAAATTACCAAGATCAATTACACAAAGACTTAAGGCTCCCAGACTGTCTTGGCAAAGGCCTTACCTTCAACCCCTCTCCTCACATCCCCATATCCTAAAGTGCAGAAATGCGAGTTGCTTCCTCCCTCCCTTGGCAAACCCCATCCGAGGCTGTTGCCCAGGTTGGGCAGACCTTGAACTGCCACCCCACACACCTGCCAGGCTCCATGGGCTGCCCAGACATCTTTCCTCACCAACCTGCGCTGGCCTCACACTGCACACATTTGGTACCACCGGTACCAATATTCTGTTTCTTTTGTTACCTGCAGAAATCAGTGCAGGTATTTTATTTATGCAGGTATCAGTGCACTTGTATTCACGACGCCTCTGGGTGCGATGGAAATGAAAGGCACATGAAAGTCCATCAAACCCTGGGGTTTCCCACTGCTCACRTGCCTCTGCCACAGGAGGTGCTGGCAGGAATCTCCTTGCAGAGCCTTTCTTCAACCAAGGCGCTCACACACATCTGTTCACAAATGAGTACCAATCGCTACCTGCAAGCCAGAAAGGAGTAAGAAGGGAAATATCTCAATGCTCACTGAAATTTATAGACTCAGTCATAGGACACACCATCCGTCACGCTGTCAGACACATTTGTCTGTTGAAGTCAATGAGGCTCATCCAATTTCACCRTAAGAAGAGAGGGCTCTTAAACTGTATTTATCCGTTGGTCATTTGTAAACAGTTTGAATTTAAATATTTTGCAAGATAGGCAGCAGTATTTTAAAGTTATAATAATGACCATTGTGCTAAAGAGTAGTAGATTACTAAATGAAAGCAAAGATAAATCTGTCAGAATAAACTGTAGAAACTGTGGACGCTGGATGGCAAAATGGTTGTATGGTGACTGTTGTTATTTCTATAACAGCTACCATTAAGCCCCAGTTTTATCACCACAACTATTGATTTATTCTGCTGAACTTCCAGAATACAGCCTAGTTAAAATTTTAACTCAAGCTGTTTTTTCACTAGTRCTGAACAAAAAAATAGGAGGACTTTCCATTTAGCACAGAAGCAACTTCATCAATCATGCTGGACTKCAAAGAACACACCAAAATAACATTTGAGCTTTCAACTGAAGATGAAATATGAGACAGGAATTAGCCCTTCAGTCAATACAGAAAATGAGAGAGGGCTGCAACGGGGCTTCAGGTTGCACATATGACTTTGATAGCGGGTGCAACCTAGGCCATGACTTGAAAGGAGCTCTGTCTGTGCAACTTTACCATTTGAGAAGCCAAGTCTGAATAGCTCCTGGCGAGGCTGACTACCCTTTGCCACAGCAGCTCTCAGCACAAGACAAGAATAAACCAGCCCACTGGGTCTCTGTGATCAATTTTAAGGTATTGGGGGTTGGTTTTGATGAGTATACTTGAGAATAACCATAGTACCATGAGAAATACTTTTCACCTTTTGCATACTTTGCATCTTTTCTGCAAAGTCAACACCAAATTAAAACACACTGGACACCTTGGAGGGGCTCTTGGAGGTTTTTAAAAATTTAACTGAAAATTAATTGAAATGGATGTTGAGCTTACAAGGTCAGCAGGCGTTTACTTTCAACAAAAATTCAGAAAGAGCCTCCTGAAAAAGGTTATTCAGGCTCCAGATTCCTGCCATGCCTAACCCTTGCATGGCTGCAGACCAAACAATTAAAAGAAAGCAGAGAAAAACAGAAAATGACCCAAATTTATTTTAAGCCCTATCTTTACACRGGAGAAAGAGAGTGAGAAAGTCTTGCTCCGTTCCTCCATAAGCATCTTACAAAAACTTGTCTCATTTAAACCRTTCTAAATCTTCTGTCAATAATGCCAAGGCCAACAGGGTACCTACACAAACAGAAAAATTAATGAGAAGAAATCTAGCAGCAGGATCATCATATGACAGATATCTGTTACTGTTTTAAAAGGTATAAAAGGCAGCTATGTAGGACAGCAGACTGCTTTGCTACTCTTTCCATCGCAGCGCCCCTTATATATGCAGGCTGAGTGGAATGCATCATAAAAGGTGACATTTTATAACAGCAGTTTGTAAATTTTACAGAAGCTTACTGCCTGTAAATCACATAGCTTATTCCCTCACTGACTTTATTGCTGCAAACCCAACCATGGATAAACTCCATGTCAGTTTACTTGAAATTTATCTTTTTTATTCAGACTGAACTGAGGTCTTTTAATATTCCTTTTCTTCTTCTAATAAAGCTATCCTGATAATCTTATTTCCTTTACAGACATTTTGAAGGACTCTAATGTATCTTGAAAAAGCAATTCGTGTTTTAGGTAGCTCCTATCCTGCTCCTATTTTAGCATGTATTTCTGCTGTCAAAAGATGTGCTTTTTCCCTTTATTTCAATTATGTGTATTTATTTTTATTCCAAACCCTCCCCAGGCACCTAACCCTTTTTAGATCTAAACTACTTCCCTTTGATTTGCCTTGCTGTGCTTTGACTTGCTGCACAGCCAGACACCACAGACTGGTTTTTACAGGATCTATGTGCAGGATCTATCTTTATTTGGTTACATCCACATTTATTTCACTGCAGAGCTACGCAATTTATTCTCCCATCTGTGCAGAGGATATTTTCACAGTTAGTCTTCACGGGCATTAATAGATACTGATGACACAAACTCTTTGTGTATCAGTGAGAGATTTGTGAATCATGTAGTTAGCCAACTATCTTATTGTTCTGAAGATCTTCATGAAGTTGAGTGCCCCAAACAATGAGTTTTCAACTGATTTTTAGCAGTTTATGCTCTTACAGCTCTTTTCATATCTGGTTTTCAACCCTAAATGAAAACAAGCCTAGATTTTGTGCAAATCACTGTTTCAAGCATACAGAAAACGGAACTGTTTGAAAACTGATGTGAAAAGCTGTCTTTGACCTACCTATTTCTTCAGGATGCTTTCTGATTCAATTGTTGAAAAGTTTAGCCTTATTTACCTTAGCAAGACAAAGCAGATCTGAAGGCAGGTCAAACTTGGTGGAAACCATTCACATTTGGAGCTCAGAAAGGTGTTAGGTGGTGCAGAGGCGTTGATTGCTGCGGAACGCCGCCAACACACAACAGGATACGACATGACCCTTCTTCAAACGTGGCTCTTGGCTCCAAGCCTCTTCTGACTTCACATCCTCTTTTACAAGGGCGGTAGGAAGCTTCACTGATGCCAGTGCACATATTCCTGATTTACTTTGAGTGCTTGGCATCAGAAGCTGGCCTGTGTCACAAGACTGTCAAGACTTTGTAGAACAGCTCACAGCCAAGATACCCCCGAGACCCATAAAATAATTTACTCCTTAGCYAAATGTTATCTACTACTGTTGGGAAAGATGCTATTTTACTGCACAGATGAAACAATCTCCTCTTTTGCCCCTCCAGCCAGTGATACCAGATTAAAAAAGAAGTTAAAAAAACAGATCTTACAAAATCATTATTTCACATAAATTAGAAGATAACTTTAGCAAAATATATACCTTGAGTCACAATTTCTCCAGAAAAACAAGCTGCTTCAGCATTCTGGGCTTTAGAACTGCACAGATCAATAGAAATGGACCTCCAAGATAGACCCAAACACAAACAATTGCTTGGTTAGATGCTTGGAAAATCTGCTACAGC
The DNA here is from genome assembly GCF_003342845.1 of Nothoprocta perdicaria. Lineage (NCBI taxonomy): Eukaryota > Metazoa > Chordata > Aves > Tinamiformes > Tinamidae > Nothoprocta > Nothoprocta perdicaria. Next base: position 2,388,966 of record NW_020455766.1, read on the forward strand.
ACTAGCATATAAGGTACTTTAATGTGAACTCCAGGTATTTTTAAAGGATCCTTTGGTCCTTCAGATGGAGGGAGATGCTTTCAGCGGCAGTCTAAAATCCTCGGAGTTGGGATTTTCTATGCTAACGGGTTGGGACATGCAGATGGTTGGCTCAGCTAGTGTGGGAGTGATCTTGGGCTCTGTCATTGCGTCCACTAACCATCCACCTCGGTACCTTGAGGTGTGTGTAGCAAAAACAACTGGCTCCATCTCTATTTGCCTCATCAACAGAGACATCTGCATTTGGTAAACAGACCCRTGGGTGCTCCTGATGTTGTCTGAACCCGCAAGGGAGATAACAGAGCTAAACATTAGCCTTTGATTCTGAAAGAGAAGATTGATTTCCCAAAAGATTTGCTCAAAGGATTCCCAAGCAAAACCCATTCACTTCATCCTTGGCCTTCAGAGATGTTTCAACATTTAAAGGTATTGGACTGCTGCATTTTAAATGCTCTGCTCAGAGCTTAAATACCACACAGAAAAAAATGAATTCCATAAAAAGGAACATAAATCATTACAATTCCAAAACATAAGTCGCTTCGTTACTTTGCAAAGCTGTTCCTCCTCCTGTTGCTGCTTCTGCTAATTTTTGGCATTCTGTATTGGAGCACTCTTTTGGCTGTTTTCCTTTTGAAGTATGTATGCAGAGAAGAGCGTGCAAAATGCAGGTGGAGGATAAGCATATTTTTTTCTACCCAGCTACATCGCAAAGAGGAAATAGGCTTGCTTTCTAAAATCATTTTTTTTTCAGCCTCCTAGTTCATTACACAAAAAAATCAGAGGTTTGATCATTTGGAAAGTAGTTCCTAAAGATATTCCAAAAGACAAGATAATGAACTTTTGAGATTATCTACTGTATGTGCCCAGAACATCTTTTTATATGAAATTTAATTAGTAGTTTGTAATGACATTTCATTTTGTATTGCTAATTACATATTGTAATTACCTAATTATGCATTGTAAATATTTGATTACAAGAATTTGCACCAAAATTTGTAATTATGCTTAATTACACTAATTGCATCAATCTAAACTAATCAACCATAAAACACAAGGAAAAGTCACGCAAACAAAACCTTCAAAAGAAAGAACATTTTGAGGGCGAGACCGCACTTCCAGAGTGCCCAGGGGCATGGCAGTGCCTGGAAAATAATTCATCATAGAGCTGTGTGGGAAATAATTTGCCTAACCTGGAAGTGCTTTTATGCTCTCCAAATCTGCTTCTGCTCTGCAGTAAGGCAAACTCAACACCAGACCTTACAAAGTTATCAGAAGGTGCTTGTTGGTGGGTTTTTTTGTGTTTTTTTGGATTTTTTCCCCCTCCTTTGTGCATAAAAAACATAGGACTCCTCTCACCCACCTTAGCATATCAGCTAATTGTACATGACAAGCAGTACGTGGTGACAGTGTGGAGCCTGATGCTCTCCTGATGGAGAAGCAATGTAGGACATGGAAAGAGGGGGAAACCCAAACAATCTTGCAAGTCAAACAACTCCTGAGATACTGGAAGACAATTTTTTTTTTTTGCCTGACCTACAGCAGAGCAGACCCTTGAACCACCGCTGATTAACAATTGACGATGGACTAATTAATCAGCAGAGATGATCATGTCTTCCTCCAAATATCATACCTGTTAAAACTGGTAAATTTGCTCCCAGTGAATTGCCCGTTTCCAGAACAACAGAATCTGCATCAGAGAATCAGAGGTACTCAGTGCTGGTTTCACACTCCTTAAAACCTAGTCCTAAGACCCTCGCTTTGTCAACAGGATAAGATTTGCCTCTATCAAAATSAGTACAATGCTCTGAGGATTTGATTCACCTCTGGAGCTTTAGTTGCAGGGTCATGGCTTTCATCCAGCACTCTGGCTTCTTGAGGGTCTCTGTCTTGCAGCCCTAGTCCATAAGCATTCTCTCTTGCCATAGGAATACCAGCACTTTCTAACTCTATTAAAGCAGATATTGCCATTCATGGATATAATCTACCTTCTTAACTAATTAACAGCCTATTTTTCTGTTGGATGCTTATCATGACTCCAAGGAAGGATTAAATCATGGATATATAGTGTTTTTGATGCACTTTTGGTAATTAACTCACTTCTTACATATTTATATACGTCCCCTTTCTTTGGGGAGCAATTCTGGAGAAACTGATGGACGTTCTGCTGATCAGAGAGAAAGGCAGGCAGTTATGGAGTATCTCTTTCTTTCCTTTCTTTTTTATCACTGTGGTATCTGTAATTAAAACTGTTGTACTGTAAATACAGCTTTGCACATCTCAAATGAAAAGGCACTGTTAGCAATAAAGCATGCAGTGTGTACAGACATGAGGCAAATGAACAGAGAGATACACTGTATTTCCCCATGGATGCACTCTTGTAAGTCCCATTAATAMTCAGGATTTAATGACAGTGTGTGCAAGCAGGCTATTCCAAGACACTTCGAAATGACATCATTCAACTGGGGTGTAGGAGATGTGCTTTAAAATGTTGCATTCCTTTTTCAGTGCTGTGTTTCCCAGGAAAATAATCTCCTCAGCAGTTTTTTCCTATTTGCCTAGTGGATTTTAGAGAGACAGGAACCCTTCCTTTGCAAACAGTGGGAGGTGAGCACGTGTCCTTTGCCATGATGGTGCTTTCCAAAATGCCCCGTTCTTCTAAACCAGGATAGTGTTTCCTCATAGAGCCTGGGAATGTCCTACACAACAAGCAGGTGACTAGGAGGTACTGGAAAACAGTATTACAGTCTAAAGCAAGTAAAATCACCCATTCCTGTGCCCTATGTAATCTTATCTTTCAAGTCTAAATATCCTTTATCAGAGTCCTAAATCTTGCACAAATACATTATATAACGTCATGCTTAATTTTAGTGTTAAAATTTTACTCTCACATTAAATTTAAGGGAATGGAATGAAGATTACTATTCAACGAGTAGATCCTACACTGAAAAGATTGTCAAATATTGAACTAATACAAAGTCATTATAATAAATTTTGTTTACGTGCAAAATTAGCAATCCTTTTTCATCTATTGCTTCTCTAAAATGGCTTCTCTCACAGGAAATGTTTTCATTATATCCCAAAACTACATTAATATTTTTAACACTTCAAAGCTAAGCAGTCCTACAGCTACATTTAGCCATGTAATCTCAATTCTTGCCCTATGTGCATGTGAAATATAATCTTAAATTTACAGTGATACATTAAATTTTCCACAGGATTAATCTCCCTGGAGATGTTCTACAGGGCATCACTGCATGCACCTTAGATCTAGATTTGGGAAAGGACTGATGTTTCCCAATGTGCCAAGCCTTGATATCTGCAAAATCCCCACTCTGATTCCACCTCACTCCGGAGGTTTCTCAAGTTTACAAGACCTAACTACACCATGTCTGTTAGTTATTCTCCTTAAGGCCTCGAGGCACGCTCAGAGGGATGCATGTCCTGGTAATATCTAGCAGCGTTGCATCTTGTTTGGTTGCAGATGTTACTGGGATGAACACACTTCCCATCTCCCTGAAGACTGTGAGTGAGCATATACATTTACGTGGTCAATCTCTTCACAGAAGAGAGGCTCAACACCTCCCTTCCCTGTTTATCCAGTGCCTGAAGGCTCGAATGTCTCACCCAAGATATGCAAAATCCAGACTCAGCTCCCCTCTCTGCCCCAAGGCATTTGAACCTCTCTCCTCTCACACAAATATTCAAAGTAGAAAACTAAAGGCTACTAAATGCAGTCAGCTCTGCCTAGTCTAAYTGTGATGGTTCCACCTTACATAACCAAACCCAAAATGTATTGAGCTAAACAAAAACAACAACAAAACCCAGCGGGTTTCAGCCTAACTTGCAGCTACGGCTCCAAAGAGGTGCTGCAACGCTGAGCACTGTGATGCACAAGCAGCTCCATGGCTCTAACACTCAGCTTTCCCGTGGGTTGAACTTTCACAAGACAGCAGCGAGGTGAAATAGTGTTATTCCACTTTACAGAGAAGAAAAATGAGTCATGGAGATTAATTATCTGAAGTGCCAATCAAACCCAGGTGCCTGGTTCGCTCTTAGTATTGCCCTCTTAGCTTTAGCCTGGGTTAATTATTTTAGGCCTCTCAAACCAATCTAACCTAGAATTATCCCATAGCCAGTGCAGAACAAGAAGGAAACATTTATAAAGGTGATTTATGCCACTTACCCTGCGATGGATCAGCTCTTTGCTCTTTGTCTATTACCACACAGAACTCACCACAGCGGACTGGCAAGTACCACTGGCTACTTTTTGCACAGAAATGAAAATACAGTCTTGGCCTTCCCTTTACTCAATACTTTGCATCACATTACTTAAAGAATTCCCGACTTCTCTCCCCAGGCCCAACTTATTTTATGAGGTCAAGAGCAAAGCTGATGACTACRCTCTAAAAAAATCGGTTTCTGCAGCACTCTGCTTTTACAGCATCACACTTAAACCTGGATAGCTAAGAATTTATTTTCATTTTAATGTCGCTTCCTTGAAAAAACATATTAATATACCAGGTCAAGGAAAAACCTCTCATTTTGATTTTAAGCTAGCATAAACACTTTTAACACCTACTTAAAGGTCATTTCTAAAAAATAGTTATTTTATATTGAGAAATGGAAACACTTTTACTGTTTTCTCAAGTTGGTTTAAAAAATATTGAACAAAACTGAAAACAAATTGTCCAAAAAAATCCATTCCATAACATCACTATTCACTCACCCCATTGCTAATTCTGGTGAACCTTTGGGCAGACACAAGCTTCCAGTCAGTGTCACATCCATGAGTGATGGCCACAGATTTCTTTGCTCATTCACTTTACGTTGTGACCAGTCCATGTGCTTTACTGCTCCTTACAGAACTAACAATAGAAACCTAAAAGCTCAAAAAAATCTGCATACAATACTGTATCAGGCTGATAATATTGTCACAGAATATATGAAATTATGTATATAGAGAAAACAACTCCAGGAATACACGTAAAATGACAGGATATTAGGTAATTCTACTTACTTCTATTCCACAGTGTTCTCTGAAAAYATGAACTAAATTGCCAGCAAAAATCAAAAAGGTAAATATATTATTGGGAATGATTACAAGAGGAAATGAGAAAAAAAAATGCATTATGCCACCTTATGCCGCTTCATAACATACCTGTATCTTATTTATTATCCCCCTTTCACCCCAAAAGAGAGACAGAGAAAAGATTGTGGCTGCTTCTTGGGAGGGAGTGGCTCTTACAAGGGAGAAATTAAAGAAATATTAGCTCATCTGCCTGGAATAAGGATGACAGAGCACATGGGCTCAAGGTCATGTTTAGCGTAGGGAAAGCCAGCCCAGAAAGACTGATTACTATTTCTGATAATCCAAGAACTAACTAGAGAGCATCTAATAAAATTTGAGACAGCAGATTTAAGAGGCACAAAAGGAGGTATTGTCTTCACACAATGTATAATTAAGTTACAGTACTCATTGCTGCAGGAGGTTGAGAAAAACTGAAGGCATAAACGGGTCTAAAATTGACTGGACAAATCCATGGTAGAGTTCCACCGAGAGCATTAAATCTGAAGTTTGAGACACAATTTTCATTTCTGGAAACCCCTAGCTTGCTCACTGCAGAAATTTGTGCAGACATAGCTTGCTATTTTTTCTCTTCCTCATAGCGTTTTCCTAAGCATCTGCGAGAGCCACGGTARAGGAAGGAGCCTGGACTACACGGGCCTCTGGCTGGACTCAGCCGATCCCCAACGCCAGGCACACGCTGTAACCACATAGAGCTACGGTGGGGTTAAAGCTGCTCTGGAGAGCAACAGCCCTGCTTCCAAAGAGTGAATCCGCCAGCCTGCCACCCTGCAGCCAGCCCTCCCAGAAGACTCACTGCTGGAGCAAAGCTTGGCCTCCTTGTCTTTGGCACAGCAGAGGCACACGGCTTAATTTGCACCGAGCTGCAACAGGCAGCCTGCCTTCCAGGAGAGCCAGGAGAGGAGGCCCAGGAACCGCTCCCAGCGAGGCCCGAGAATCCTGGCGCAGAGGATGAAAGYGGCAGGAACCACGAAGCGCTCTCAGAACTTCCTTTGATTAAACCGAGACGTCCACGCGGGCTGGTCTCAATAACAGGCAGCACAATACGATTAGCCTAGCAGTTAATAGGAGTGTACATGGTTTGCTCTTCTGGCTCAGCCACAGAAGAAGAAGAGGCAATTTTCATGTTACAATAGTTCCCTTACAGTCACAGCTGGGCAATTAAATCCTTCCTTTGGTTTGGCAGCTAAGTGAAAAAATTGGGAAACAAATATTTTAGGGAAAGGGAAGCTCTTACAGCAATGGATTTGGGTTAAGCCAATGCTTCCTTTATTATTTTCAAATTATATTGAACCACATTTCTAAATGACATACTTTAAAAATGTTCAATATTGACTTTCTATCCTTTTAAACAAACGTCTTTCATCCCTTTTTCTTTGACCAATCTATTTCCAAATTCACCACATACTCCTGAAAGGTTAAAACTGTCCTTTTTGATGAATATATTATTTTTCCAAATATTTTCTCTCTGTTCCCTCTGTAACCCTGCATTCTCATTATTTCAGCATAGCTGGGCTGGGAAAAGCACATCTATTCTTCACATATTAGGCAAAAAAATCTAAAGCTACTGTATTCTTTTCAACCTATTGAAATATTGTGCCTCTTCACAGTGGCTTTGATTCAAAGCTCAACAAAACAATGGGAATCCTTCTATTGATTTCAATGGATACTGGATTGGGCCCTTATGGTTTAGCAAAGAATAAGCAGAAGCTATTATTTTGGCCCTATAAGAGAATTGTTTCTTTCTTCTGTCRCAGTGCCCCAGAACACAAAGCCAGCAAAGCTAAATGCGCATCTTGTTCAACACTGCCTGCGAGACACATTTCAAAAAGGCCTTTGCCAGGGGTTTCTCCCATCAAAGCAACACGTGAGGCAAATGTTAGCGTTAAATCCAGCAATACCAAATTCCACATTATTAATACACATTGACAGGTCAAAAAATGGGGGCTTGCAAGTCACTATCAGTCTGAATATACAACACAAGGGAGAAATCCKAGAGCTGAAGCCAGCTGTATAACAGAAGCTGAAATGTTTTAAGGGATGTTGCAAAGCAAGCAGCATGAGAGCGCCCATCATATTTACCAAAGCTTGGGGCTGCTAGGACAACGTGGCAGATGCCAACTGCTATGCCTGGGAATGCATAAAAATCAGCATTGGAGCAGACAGCAGGTGCTAATGAAGGTACTGGCACTCACAATCACAGGATCTCACAGAATCATGGAAGGAACAGTTGAGGTTGGAAGGGACCTCTAGAGATCATCTAGTCCAACCCCCCTGCTCACGCAGGGACACCCAGAGCACAGGGCACAGGGTGACATCTAAGTGGGTTTGGAAGATCTCCAGAGAAGGAGACTCCACAACCTCCCTGGGCAGCCTGTTCCAGGGCTCTGTCACCCTCACAGGGAAGAAGTTCCTCCTCACATGGAGATTAAACTTCCTTTGTTTCAACTGGTACCCATTACCACTCATCCTGTCACTGGACACCACCAAAAAGAGTTTGGCCCCATCCTCCCTACATTCCCCCCTCAGGAATTCGTATTGATCAGATCACCTCTCAATCTCATCTTCTCCAGGCTAAACAGGCCCARCTCGCTTAGTCTTTCCTCATAAGATAGATGCTCCAGCCCCTTAATCATCTTCATTGCTCTACTGGACTCTGCAAGTTCCACATCTCCCTTGTACTGGGGAGTCCAGAACTGCACACACTATTCCAGATGTGGCCTCACCAGAGCTGAATAATAGGAGGGGATGAGAAGCCATTTAAAAACTAAAACTTGTTTTACTTATCCATGCAACGTGTTCCTTTAAAGAGATTATTTGTCCAAGTAAGGCAGGGAGATTTAGGACCTTGTTGTAGCAAAGTATTCTCAAAGGAGGGATAAAGAAAATTAAATCATAACTGTGAAAATGTTACTTTCTGAAGAAAAATGCCAGGAATTAAATCCTCACTTCTGAAAAACAATAAATGGTCTTTGCAACAAACTCCCCACTATGTATATGAAGCCTCTATGTGAAGGAACATACTGCTGATTATGGCTTGTGTCAGGACCTCAAGGTCTTTGATCTCTGCCAATAGAAAACCTGGGTTCTAGAAATCACACAGAAACCAGATAATATTGATCTGGAGTAAAATGTCAGTGAACCCCTTTTTAATCTCTCAGAGCACTCCAGCATACTATTATTTGCCGTAGAAATGCTGTAAACCAGCATACATATTAACTTAAGAAAAAATAACATAAAACAAGAAGGAAAATGGGAAAAGTAAGAAAGTACAAAAGTATATGATGTGTTATTTTGTATTATTTGCAGAAGTAAATATATAATAATCTCACCAAGAAATTAACAGGAATTGCTACTGCACATCAGAAGAAAGACATGGTAACCAAGCATCTACAATGTACTCTTTAAAACCAGGAACAAACATAATTAGACTTTTAGATTAATCTTTTTATGTATTCTTTTATTTAAAACTTGTCCACAGATAAGTTTCTCAATGTCCATCATGGCACAACTGGTTAGGTACAAGACAATAAGCAAAGTAACCCTCTAAAAAACGTGTACAATTGCAAGTTAGAGGCTCTTCCTTCTAAACATTTACATGGCAGTATGGATGAGACTTTTTACAAAAGGTATTTATAAGCAAAATTGTTGAAAAATAACCAAGTATAAACGCTTATTACAATGTGATTTTAGACCCTGTGTTTTTGCACCAGGCTTACAGCTTTAAGAAGAGAATTTGCTGAGGCCCCGCGACACCTCTCCTGAACATGTACAGATCTCTTGGGATCGAACTTACACAGGGTATTTCACAGCTTCAGGAGTTCTTATTCCCCCTTCCTGCTTACTCCAGGATGTCAGTCTTATGAAAAGAATAGAAAAACTACAACTGGGGAAGAAAAGGAGGAAAAAACTACAAGCGAGATACCTTCCAGCATAGTAACTCTACTCATCGTTGATACTAACCCATGTTTCATTCTCTGGTGAATTGTTCAGTGCAGGCTGATAATTAGAACACATCTATAAATCCCTGTAAGAGCTGGCGAGATACGACTGCATAACACTGATAAGAAATCTCATGCAGAATGGAGGGAGTACAGAGAGAGAAATGCCTTAATGAAAAGTGAGCAATGGCAAACTTCCTATAAAGGTTATAAATGAGCCAGATCCTACTGTCCTTGAACTCCGCAAGGCACAAAATCTTGAAGAGAACTTTTCAAAGAGACTCTGCCTTGATGCAAATAAAATAACGTATTTGATTTTTGTATTTAATGTATTTGGAAGAAATTTCTAACCTGCAGAATTGTGCGCATTGACGTATTTCTTGCATGTCTTTCTGGAACTTGAGTGACTGATCAGAGTCTGAAAGAATATCTAGAACTAATACCAGCTGGTCAAGTCGGACTTTGCCATTTATGTGTTCCTGTGTAACTGGGATATAAGAACAATACTCCTGGTTGAAAGTCTTCCATACTTCCTTTAAAACAGGCAAAACCCAAAACATCTTTTCTCCCAGCATGACCCTTAGTTGGGCAAATTGTGGAGGACAACACACCTCTCTGCCAGAAAAGGCTAAGCTTGAGATGGGAACACCAGGGAGAGGCAGTCAAATGTCCATGAGGCAGGGGAAGTTGCATCTGTATCATTCTGCAAAGGAGAAAAACAGAAACCAGTACAAAGAAGAAAAATGAAGGGAAAAAAATGAGTCTTCATCGGAGTTACTACTGCAAATATTAATACTTTATATTTTCTATAAAGAAATCTATTCAAATTTCCATCTTATTCAAGTCTCAAGCTCCTTTTGCAGTCTTTGAAGGGGACAATGAGCATGAGAGTAAAAATGATTCTGTTGATATAATCTACTTAGCTCTCTTGAAGAGTTTCAATGAAGTCTCTGTTCAGAGGCTTTGAGGGAAACTAAGCTACCTTTGCATAAGGGTGAAGGCCTTTACTTAGATAAATAATTGGTTAAGGGACAGAAGACAAAGGGTAGCCGTAAACAGCTCATGTACTGCAGGGAAGTCACCAGGAAAGTTCTCCAGGAATCTGGGCTGTGCCTATGCTGGCCAACACAAGTGCCCTTTTTGAATGAATTTCACAAAAAAAGAAAGGTAATGAACTGTCAAAGCTTGCTGGAGAAACTCAGAGATAAGTTATGGAAAAAAAAAAATTATTCAGGATAGTAAGGACGATTCATCTATGATGAATCTTTTGTGAAGAAGCACCATTTAAGTTTGAGTGACCAAGGAATAAATGACACGTGAAATTCAGTGTAGCTACATGTGAAGCACATTGGAAAACAAAACAAAAAACAAAGAGTAACCATTCTGTGATTCTGTGAAGTTTATGGTGAACACAGAGAACGGTGGCAAGCGTGACAAAGCTGACTAAAACCACACAGTGACTCCCAGCACGGAACAACTTAATAGATCACTGTTTTTTTAAACTAGGAAAGAAAAAAAAAAAAAGGAACAGGAAATGAAAGGATATGATGGAAGTTTATAAAATCACAAATAGCATAGCAAATGTAGGTGGCCCTCGTTCTTTCTCTGCCAGTGGTTTTGGCTAGAAACAATACACACCAGTGCAAGACAAGGCTGATAAGGCTGCTGAATATATGAAAATCAAAATCAGCTCAGTTCCTGGGCTGAAACATTCAGAGGCTGTGATTGCACTAGAGGGAAGTGTCACAGGTGCTCACTCCATCCTTAAAAACAGACAGGATTCTGATCCAAAACTACTTTCCTATGTTCTTAATCCTAAAGGAGTGGATAAGTCATTACCAAGTCTTACTTCTCTAAAGAAGAAATGAATCAGAAGGAAGGAAAGCAAGAAAAGGAAGACTCCTGGCAAAGCTACTGCAAATGAATGCTGAATAAACACTTAGATATTTCTGTAACTTATTCCAGTCACATCTCAATCTGTTCAGCCTCAAGTACCACCATGACAGGTATTGTAGTCTCCACGTTACAGAAGGAAGAACTGAGATAAACTGATTTTTTTTTCTTTAAAAGAAAAGTTTATGGCAGAAACACATTTATTTTCAGGTCTTCAAACTTCTAGCTACAAAACCTCGTGTAAAATGCTGAGACAAGGAAATTGTCTCCAGAGTGGTACAAATTAAGGGATGGCATTTGTGCCTCATTGTAAGCCTGTAAATTATTTCAAGCATGAATTTAGAACATAATTATTCTGCCATAGCCACAGAATATAAATATATATTTGAAAGGGCTAACTGGCCCATGTCAGCTTATATTGAAATAGATGAGATTGTACTGGTAAAGCCATAAGAAAAAAAAAAAAGAATTCAACCTGACATATTTACAAATTTTTTTTTTTCTTGTAAAATGCTAATATAGCTGGGTAGTTTAAAAAAGAGCATAAACACATAAGATGTTGTTATCTGCAGTCATGTTTGTTACTAATATACTAGAAATACCTAGTCCATCTATTCCTAGTATTCTATTACTTCTCATGCAACAGTCTGGAAGTAAGAAGAGGATATGCAGGTTAAAAAAGAAAAAAAAAAGGAAAAAAATGCATGTATCATTACTGCTGGTTTCAATTAGGCTGCAAGATCATCTGTAATAACTGCAGGAAGGCTGCTGTGGAATATCCCGATCATCAACTCCACCCAGCAAAAGCCCTGCAGAGATTGCTCTGAAGTGCTTCCTATGGAGATCGTGAGCTTTTGCAGAGGATAAACACAGTTTGGCAAATAGATTTGAAATGACTGATTTACTCAGATTTCCATGTTTACTGGTTTGCTACTGCTATAATTTGTACTTGTTGCCATATCTCATCTGGCCACATTCTGCACATTTTGCAGGAGTTAGTCTGGAAGGATTCATCTTTTGTAACTTTAGCACCACCACATGGCTTGCTGTGTTCAGAACTCCTGTTAAGAAACAGGGTTTTTTTCCCCTCTCCTTCCTTCCTTTCTCTTTAGTGTGTGTGTGTGCACACGTGTTTCTCTTGCACAGATGCACAGACATTAAATATATAATTGAAAGAATCTCCCATTTTGATCGGGGCAAGATCAGATAACTCATTCTTGAGCAATCAAAATCAGAGTTCTCCCCTAGGGCTGACAGGTTCTGATTTTTCCCTTAGAAGCCACTAAAAGCAAATGCCACTCATGTGCCGAGGTGTACTGGCCAAGAATATTTGTAATCCTACAGTCAGAATGTTCAGTTCTCTGCTGCTTTGTGTATTCTTCATGAGGCATTTTCAGAAAGGGCTAATATCATAATAAATAACATCTCTCCCTTTTTAAAAGGAAAGGGGAGAGAAATCCATCTCTTCCCCAACCAATCCAGGTATTCAGCCCCTCACGTGAAAAGCAAAAAACCACAGTGATGAAGCACTCTACCCGAGAGACAATTCTGGCCTTCATGCTCCATGGGGTCATAATTCCCTTGTGAATCTGAAAAACACCCAGATCCTCACTCCTTTGTACAGCAGTACCTATTGAAGGTACYGCTCTACCTTACACACATGGATTTGTAGGTGCCTGCACAAATGACAGCAATGCATGACAAATGGAAGAGACTCAGCGTGCATGCAGAAGAATTACATTCCCTACCATTCTCTTCATACATCAGATGCATATCTATATGATGAGGCAGGACTGCTAGCTGTATGGCAACTGTTAGCCAGGCTCCTGGCCTCTCACGAGGTGCTTTGCAAGGAATTAGGACACAGCCAATATTACATTTGACAAAAAAGAGTACACAGTTTTTCCAAACATGAACAATTCTGAGGGACTTTTTTCAAGGTTCTCTCTGATGAGGSAACTTAACCACTACATTATTTTTTGATATTTGTAACACAGGAAAGTGTGCACATTCCTCTCCTTGCTCACTACATGAATGGATTGATCAATTTGTTTTCAGATAGCAAAGGAAAAACCTCACAACTTCTATGAATGCTGTTGTGTCTCAAATATCAAACAAACATTTAAAAAAGAAAGAAGAAAAAGAGGCTCAAACCAGAGAACTGGGAAATCTATGCCACAGAAATATTGGTATAGTGGTCACATAGGAAAATTTACAAAAGAGATTTGCTTTAGGGGAAGAAGAGTAACAAAGATATATGTTATTTACATTCTGTCTCCTTTGAATACTTAAAAGGAAATGCCAGTAGCAACATTCATGATCCATTTAGTGTCTGAAGTTTATTCCTTCTTAGATTTATCATTCTCAAGGACTTTTAAACCATTTTTTTTTAATGGTAAGATGGGAGACTGAGCTACAGAACCAATCCTACAGCATTCAGAATGTCCTCAGCACTGAATCAGCCAGAGTTTTGGTGGTGACAAAGTACCTCACAGCACCAGTAAATAAATCATGAACAGCAGTAATTGCAGCATGTTTCAGCACACCAAGTGAATTCAGGAAAGCAGGCTTCCAAATACCCCCCTTCACTGTTTCAGACATCAGAAAGATATTTCTATCTATAATCCCCACAGAGCAGAAAAAAGCCTAAAAGACAGATGCACATGTGTACGTGTAGAAATCAGAATTTAAGTACACCTGACATCGCTGACACATTGGCCAAGGAGGTAAAATGGAAACTGATGCAACTGAGATGTAGAGTCAATGAGAACAGAAGACCACTTCTTTGCACACGCAGTCTCTTCCACGAGCTGGCCTTTGCTGTGGTACCTGTGACAAAGCAGTAAATAAACTCCACGGAGTAGAGAGTATAGACAAAGAATAACTTTAAGGGGTATTTACAGGTGTGCTATGTGACACCGGGCATTCCAGTGTGGCCTAATTATCATCCACTCTAGACGAGAAATGAAGTGCCCTCATGGGCAGAGCAGAGCTATAGTCTTCAAACAAAACACACCGGCTTGCCTCTCTGATTTGAGAACACCTTTCAAGTATAAATTACCGCCATGCTGTCTTTATTTCTGCTACATGAGCCAAAACAGAGAATGTCAATGTCTGCATTCATTCAAGAMAGACAAGCAAGACTCGAGCCAAGAACCACACAAAGGATAATAAGATGTAGAAGAAAAAAAAAGCACATATATATATATATTAATCAAACCATGTGGAAAGTTTAGATACTACCTACTACCAGTGTGTAGTAGAAATCTAAACCCCCAGCTGAATTTGCATGTCCAGAACCACAAAGTGCTATTGAAATCAAAGGGGTTCAGGCTGACAGGAGTGTCTGCCTAGAGGGATTTGAATTAAAGATCAAGACCTCATATTTTAAGCTGACATCTCCCTGGAGAAAATTCCCTTTACTGGGGACCATATTGAATAACACTGCATTTAGATCAGGTTTTAGCATATGAGGCTAGCATAGGAGGTGACGTTTACTGTTTGAAAACCTGCATATTTTTTTCCTCTGTTCCTGATGGAGCACAGACAAGGGACAACTTACGTTTTATTCTACCCTGTAATATATCAAAACTTAGGCAAAATCCTGCCACCTTTACTTTTTCTGCAAGCACATTTTGGACAAGTAAGGCAAGTTCGACTGCTCTCCGATTTGTAGCACAACATTCCTTTGGATATTGTTTTCTTTCTCTTTATAGTTTAATTTAACCCAGATCCATCCATCTCTGCCGAGACAACCTGGGAGAGGCACCATGGCCCAGCAGAGGCAGGAGTGGCTCCAGCAGGAAGCCCGTGCCCTCAGCAGCTGCTGAGCTGGGCTCTTTCCCCCATTCCCATCCATCAGCTCCCAAGAGGGATTGCTAGGGCAGCGGGTGCCTCAAAGGTATGTTAGTGAAAGGTATGCATTTTTAAAGGCCTCCTTTGGAGTTTCTTAAATATTACTGCCATGCACAAACAAAAACACCATGTCTGTGACTCACCTGCAAGTACTGCACAAAGGTGCTCAAAAGTAGGCTCCCAAATTGCCAGTAGTTTGGAGACCCTCTTGCTACTCTTTCTCTGACTTCAGACTCTTTAAGTGGTTACAGACCTATCTGTCTTACCCAGAGGAAGCCATTTCAGTGTTTCCATCCACATAGTGTCCACAACACAATGCTTCACCTATTTGTAAAAAGAAAACTACAAAGATATCATTCCAAGCATTTATTGTAATGGAAGAAATACACCTAATATCTATCTTATGCCCTACAAGGAATTGATCTTGTGCTGGAATAAATGTACCTTTCCTTCTCATTTTTTGAGCTGAATCAAAAATATTTACCCATATTTAATGCKCCAGAATATATTCTGCTTTGCCAAAATAGTAACGAGACCATCTGGACAATTACCAACAATACTGATTCCAAAGGATTCACTGGTATCTAATGAAGAGCAAAGGATTAAGTGTATGTTTCAAGGAAGAAGGTGTTGTCATTAAAAAAATTAGTATATATACACATTAAACTTCTCATATTTGTTTTTTTGAATACTGAGCTGGGCACGAGTTGGAAGGCTTTGCTCTTTAGTAAAAAAGGCTGATCAAACACGTTTTGAGGGTGATTACACACATTTTAAAAACATCACTGCTCTTATTCAACTCTTCAGTTGTACTCCCAAGAACAGCTCCTCYCCTTCCTAAAGCCTGGACAACACGTCTCATGCAATAACCATGAATTCCCATTTGGACTGTCATTGCCTCCAGGATGTGGTTTAGATAAAGACTTCTCTACTGTGTAAACTTTACACATGGAAAGCTATCAAGTTTCCCTTTACAGCTGCCACGTGGTGCTGATGTTTGTGCCCACATACAGATTTTGTTGCCTCTGAGCACAGACCTCACAAGGCTCCTCTGCTTCTAGAGTTACTCTTTTCAACCCATAGCAACTATCCCTCTCCACTGCTTCTCTGCCCTGAGACAGAACCATTGGCCACTTCCTTCACTAATCCCACCTGTAGCACCTACCTGGAATACCAAGGATGCTGGTGGCACCACTGCTGTCTCACCTGGCTCACTCTGGGGCTCTGCAGAAAAGAGCCTCTTCATTCTCCTCCCTTCCAGCAAGCACAGCAAGAAGCTGCACAAGCCAGTCTGCTCACCCAGTTACCACCCTGACTGGAGGCCAAATGAGCCTATCCAACACATTAATTCCAACTTTCCTGTCATTTTTAACCACACCTCCCAAAACCTGTAAATCACTATACRAGATGCTTGATCTCTTCCTAAAGTCAGTAGGTTGAGGCATGTRAGAACTGTCCCTAAGATAGACACACTAAATGAATCCATCGGGAAACAACCTGTGGGAAGCTGGAGGCTGCCACCWGCACAGGCACACAGAGAAAACAGCAAGAACCTGAAATAGCAATAACGGCAACAAAGAAGAAAGAATAACTTTCCAAAACTTAAATTTTAAGTGCTGAAGTTCATTTCAATGTTGAGGGAAAGGAATTTTTTTTTTTTTTTTTTTTTGGGGGGGGGGGGGGGGGCTAACCAACTGTTTTACCCTTTTTCACTAAATAGCAGAGTGATTTAAATAAAGCTCTATAATCCATTACTGAAACGATTATTTCTCTGCAAAACGGCACTGTGAGGTTAGCCTGAAAGCCATCTGCTTGATTTTCCTTTCAGATCATTTATCAAAAGACATTTTTTTTAATGTTTTAGCCCAACTAGTAAAGATTTTTGAGTTTCAGCCAAGCGGTGAACCCAGCTGAGTAACAACGTGTTAGCGCCCTGCATAATCCTTCCTCGTGCAAAAAGCTTTTAAAGTTAATAGTGGCTGAAAACAGAGCGAGGAAATGAAAGTCTCAGAATTAAACCCTAGGGGCAATCCAGCGTTGGCACAGCTGATTCAGATGTACCTCTCTACCTGCATTGTATGCACGGGCTGGATAATGATGATTTTATTGCTGTCAACATATGTACACTGAGGTCCATTCTCAGCAGGCTATGCAAATAAGGAGAAAATGACTCTTTCTGTTCAGGACTTCCATGGAAGCACACAACACATTTTATATGCCTTCTGTTCAAAAGAGAGGAAATGATTACATTCAAGTAGCACTCAGTCTCTAGGAATGTTTGGGGGGTTTTGTTTGTTTGCTTTTTTATTTTATTACAGAAAAGCTAAGGGATGGAAAACTCGAGGAATTGCAATATTATATTTTGCGGCCTACAGAGACAAATATTGCTGGACACTGGAATCCTGTGCTGTTTATTCATCTAACAAGCATCAGCACTGTCMCTTGACTGGAATGGGCTTTGAGTCCTCAAAACATTAGTCGTAGCATATCAGGGCATGTTATTTGGAATTAGCAAAAAAAGTTAATATGTGGTTTACATGACCTGCTCTTCATAGAAGCCTCCCAAAGAATATATATAAGTATTTAATTAAGCCTTGCAACGCTCGCTTAAAGGAAAGGCATTTATATCCAACCCAAAGCTTTACACTTCAACCCAGATATACAGGGCACAGATATTCATTTCCCTGTGCCCTGAATCACAGAATGGTTGAGGTTGGAAGGGACCTCTAGAGATCATCTAGTACAAGCCCCCCGCTTAAGCAGGGACACCCAGAGCACGGGGCACAGGGCGGCATCCAGGTAGGTTTGAAGATCTCCAGAGAAGGAGACTCCCCAACCTCCCTGGGCAGCCTGTTCCAGRGCTCTGCCACCCTCACAGGAAAGAAGTTTAACCACCCACATCCAGTGCAGAGGCCATGGACCACACTTCACTACATCCATGTCCTGTATAAAACACAAACCACAGACTTCATAGACATTGGATACTGGTTTTGTACCAGCATCAAAAGTCCCAGTGGCTGCATTTTTCAGATCACAAGCAAACTGTCAGTGACCAGAATAACAACAAACATTTATCAACAAAATTGAAAGAAAGGTGCATTAGCCAGAAAAGGAGTCACTGTACTGTAACTAACAATATTTTACCCTCCAAAAAGGGCCTTAAATCCAAAACAGTCCTGARCGTTTAGCAAACCTTACAAATTGTGCAGCAGGCCAAAGGGTTAGCTTCTGCAACGTGGCAGATCCGACAGTGAAGCCAGCAGACCAGACTCAGTTTACACCAAGTTTATGTCGGGGTAGATACATGCATGTGTATGAACTCCATTCAGCTACTGTGCAGCAGTACAAGGTCACACTCCAATACAGTTCAAGAGGAGAAGCATAGAGCAGAACTAGGATTTCATGCATCCCAACAGGGATTTATAGGGAAAGATTTGGGGGGAAAAGAAAAAAAAAAGTGGGCAGTAATGCCTGGGTCACATCTGCCCTTCTGAAGAGTTTTACTGCTACTGAAGTTCACTTCATTCTGCTTGAAGAGAAATGTTCAAGAACTCAGCTTCCTGTAGCAGCCGTAAATCTGAAACTACCATCCCTGCACTTGAAGGAACAGCTACGTACAATGATTCAATTCCCACTTTGGGAAAAAGTTTTGCTAATTTTACTTCCTGAGCCCTTATTTTGAGCTTAAAAGTAGTGAACAGGCCCAAACATCCCACAATGATTGAGCTGGGGTTTGACACTCCCTCTCATCTAACTGAAAACGTTATTTAAGACAAAGAAAACAGTCGGTAAATAAGAAACTGCTGGCCAAGTCAACACTGAAAGGTTTTTAGTTGAAATAGTTGATATATTTTCATAAAGAACATATTTGCTTCAATAGCAGGAATGATGAGCAAAACAGCATTTTTGTTGTATTTTGCATTTGATGAGGCTTTTTTCTGTTTGAGTTGCCACTTAAGGTAACTGCTAAGGGTGGAGACTATGTCATGTTTGGTAAAAAATGATGGCTTGTTGGTTCAAGCTGGAATTTCAGCTTTCAAGGACATCCTTTTTTTAAAAAAATCCTTGCAGGAATCCCAGTGACCAAGAAAGATACTCCCTCTCCTCTGAAAGAATTTAAAAAAATCTACCCCTTACACACTAAGGAAGAATGAAGAGTTAACCAGAGGCCAGGATTCTTTGCTTTGAAACCAGGTATTAACTAGTAAGGAAACACAAATTTATTCCTTGATGATGGGTAGGGGAATGACATATGATTTTTGTTTGGCTTGAGTCAAGGTAATGAATTTTAACACTGAGCAAAATATTGACCAGTTATTTACCTTTACAGATGGAAAGATTTTTGCCTTTTTAATTTAAAAGAAACAGTAATTTGACAAGAGTAGATACAGCCCTGGCATAATGATTTTGGCAGTCATTTTGTACACTGAAAAAACATTAGCCTTTTATTAAGTCTATTACATTTCTTAATTTGTTTTAGTCTGTGTTTATTTCCTTGTTATTGTTTTAAATTCACTCGGGATAATTTTAAACTAATCTTCTCATCTTTTGCAGCAAACCCTCATCAATAAACACTGAAAGGATGATTAAAATAACACTCCATGTAGAACAAACTAAGTTAAAATTACTGCAGGGAGTAAATTACCCTAACAGAGATGTAATGTGAATGCCTTAATTTTATGAAAGATTTACTATTGAAAAGAAAAAAAACGCATACACTCCTAGACCTGTAACCAGATATTTGCCAAAACAGTTTTGTGGGTTTTTTTTTTTTTTTTTAAGGACAAATCATCTACTTCTGTCTAAAACTTCATCAGTGATGAAGGAATAATTCAGTGTAGACAAAGAACTATTACTTAAAGTGTTAGCACTAGTCTTTCAGCCTGTTAGGAATATATGTGTATATATGTAACACATGTATTCATGTCTCCTGGGCAGATAAGCAGGCAGATGCTTGTTCTCCAAGCCCAGGGTAGGTCTGAAGACCCTCTGTTTGTCTCTCACCTTTGAGTTTCTCCTTTAAGCACAAGCATTTTAAGGCATCAAGCTGTGGTGCCCACGGCAAAGGATGAAAGCTGTGGTGGTTCAGACACACAGAGGAGTTATCCCAAGTCGTGGCAGAGTCCAGGAACGTGCAGCAAGTGCAAGGTAACCCAAGCACTCCGAGCTCATGCCAGGCATTTGAGTGGGTTAAGTTGTGGAGAGCTACCTGCACCAGATGACCTTTTTATCCCCATCAGTTACTCCACACGGGCCCGAAGCCAGAACTGTTATCTGTATCAACTGCATCACGGATTGTGGATCCAGAGCTTAATTTGCAGCTTAGCCTATCTGTATTTGGAAAATATACTTAAGAGACAGGTGAATAGAGCTTAACATTCCTGATTACATCAGGATCTTCACTTAAAAATACACAATAGCTCTGTATTTCTTAATTACATTAAGAGAGAGAAAGCTCAATGTTCATTTATTCTCTTGAAATGCTATCAGCATTGTCTACATAGTTATCTACCTTTGATTTATATAGAACCAGAGATACTGTCTGCTCAAACCGAGTTAAAACTACCCCTGGTTTTTATGCTTGACAAGTTAATTTTTGACACTCACTATATTAAGCTATAAATTTTAGAGATTTTTTCATTCTTGATCTACACAAAAATGCATTTGAATTCTGTAGCAATTACATCACATTACTCAACTACATTCTTTAAATATATCTCACATTTGACATTTTCTTCTGGTACAAACTAAGGGCATACAGTAAAATCATCACATCCTTGACTGACACAAAACACCACATGCTGAAGCTGAGGATTATAGCCTCTTGAATTACATTGTTTTCCCACTCAGATCTGTGGCAACCTTCTAGATTCTGCTGAACTTAACATATATTTACAATCAARCGACAGTCAAACAACCAGTACTTTTGAATATTTCCAGCCACTGTATTGCCAAACTGAGGAAGTGCTAATCTAGCCATGGAAAAGTCTTATTAAAGTAATTCACAGCAGACCACTCTTTTGGTATGATACTATTCTTACAACACATATCTGACAGGCATCTAGAGCTGGACTGGCTAAAACACTGTCAAGCAYCTCTTGCAGCATATTATTCTAAAGGATAAAAGCAGAAGGTATTGCTGCTATAAATCAACTTAAATAGAGCTTTTTGTGTGTAAACTTCCCACTCATTCATTTATTCTTAGCAGGTACGGGAATGCTAACTCCTTGATGTAAATGAGACCAAAACCCCACGTAGGCAGAATGACTCGTGAGGAAGGTTCCCAACAGCTAGAAAACACTTGTTCTCAGTGTGAGGGCCTCCTCTGCCCTGCCTGTCCTCACTGCCCACCAGAAATTTTGACAGACATGGATGAGGTAAGAAAAACTGCCTTGGATCCATGCTACCAGGCCCCCAACTGCATGGAGAAAGGCTGGGAATAACAGTTCTCCGTGTTTCCTGATGGGAGATCCCACAMAAATGAGACAGAGAGGACCGAGTGCTGCCTCTCTCCAACGGTAACATGGAGCGTAGGACTATCCTACACCAGGCACCTACTTACAGGTCAAAAATAATCTCTGTCTAGGAGACTCATACCCAGACTAAAACACAGAGAAATAAAATGACAACTTACACACCACAGAGTAAACCTACAGAAGAACCAGAAGCAGACTTGAGTTTTCCAATGCTCCTGTTTGTATCCTGTCCAGGAGCCACTCTGCCACGTTTCTTTTTTCCTGTTAATAGCCCACTGTTTCCAAAAAGGTGTTAAACTGTCAAAAACTGTTCAATTACATTCCACTTYTCCATTTCCTGCAGAATTTCTTGATGGACTTACTTCTGTACTCCCTCACCATATTCTGCAAGGATTTCCTTCATACTGCCTTAGGAAAACTCTTATTTCTGCTATATTGAATTTCTCCCATTCTCCTCCGTGCAAATAGACACATAATTCATTTATTTATTTAGCTATGTCTGCTGCTTCTGTTACAAAATTACCCTTTCCATTTTACAGAATCCCCATTGCCTCATTCACTTCTCATTCTTTATCTACTTGAAGCATCTCTTATTTATTTTTACCTCCTGTCCAATTTTCATTTTACCTTCTAGCTTTACTGTTCTTATGCTTTCTTTTACATTCTCCAGTTCATTCTATAATCTTTTCAGATCCCCTTTGAATTTGGTCTTTCATAACTCACATGTATCCTTCACAGACCCTCTACCAGCTCCAAAGTCCTTGTTAGCTGCATCAGCCTTATTTTACTTTTACAGCAAAGTCCTGCTGTCATCACAGTACAATGGCATAACTTCCATTGATTTTAGTGGAAATTCGGCTCTTGGAGTATTTATGGCTTCATACAATACATGYAACTCCTGGGTCAGGGGAGACACAATAATTAAACAGTAAAACATGACAGACCATGCCAATTATGAAATGGGAATTTACAACATTGAAATGACCTACTTTTAGTGGTGGCAGTTATTAATCTGAGTGGAAATCTCTTCTGTCTATGACCCTAGAGAACTGCAATACCTTTCCATCTCTGTTTCTATGTAAGTCTGGTTATGAGGCAGAAATAAAGGATTCAGAATTTAGTTTAATGCATACTGTTTACCTATACACCTTTGTCACCATGCAGAGGATTACATGTCACCATAAGGGTCAATGATTCCTGATTCCTGGGTCACTGGTCACTGTCCTCTTTGATAAGCAGTATCACAAATGARGGAAGACATTGAGAGAAGCCTCCACAGTCAATTCATGACAGTGTAACTGAGCCTCACGGCAGAGACAGCCACACAGCTGCTGCCAGCAGGCAACCATCCTTTCAGTTACCTGTCCTTCCAATTACCTGGGAATAGCTCCTTGTCAGGATTCCTCCTTGGATAGACAAAGTTACTCATTACAGCCATCCAATGGTTCCTGGCACGTTAGGTTGTCAAGACCCACAGGTGCATTTTTAGGAGCCATTTCTGCCAGCACATTAAGTGTCCCCTTCCCCTGCCTGGACAGATAACAGGACCCTGGTTTCATGTCAGCGCAATGAGCTCCACTGCACACTGGGGCTTTGCATGTTGTGGCATCCTGCTCATATCAAAAGAGAGCAACTTTCCCATCGGTAGCAATAGGGAGTGAGCCAGGCACTGACCGATCTCTGTTTGCTCTCATATTTTGCTCTTCCTGACAGCCTTAGTTATAGCTTTTTCCCCTCTTTTTTTCTTTTTGTGGCCACAATAAACAGAAAGAGATAACAGCTCCTCACTCAACCCCTCTGAGGGGGAARCTGCCTCAGGGGTCCGTCTAAACCCAGGGCAGCCTATTTCATCCCACTAATGTCCCTTTCAGGGACAACTGGAGCTATAGCCTTGGATTACAATTCAGCACAAGCATGGCCATGTCACCTGTGTTTTTGTACTCTCTTCCTACTACCTATCTATACTTTAGGGCACACAAAGTGGGCATTCAGTGAGAAGGACCATGCTGCACCTCAGGCACCCCCTTCACTCTTCCTCGCCCAGAAGGGGATTATCAGCTCTATTCAGGTCAATTTGCCCYGCAGCCAAGTGTGCTAAGCTGGGAATCATAACCCTGCTGCAGCACCAAGCACGTTTTGCAGTAAGGTTGCCTGATCCTTGTTGTACACAACCCAACATACCAAAGGCCTTGGCATTTTGCAGGGTACAGCAGCCCATCCACCACACCACAGCGCCGGTACCTCATTCTCTGTTTGCAAACCCCAGCACTGCACAATCCTGACGACAACAGGCTGTTTCCCCAAATAGCTCTAGACTCCTACAAAGCCTCTAGCTCTTCRCCGAGCAGATACCTTCAGATTCACAACTTAACATCATTTTCCTGTAGCCTTAGCCTCACAAACGCCTCTGATGGCTAGACCTCCTAACTGGCTATATTCTTTCCTGCAGTAATTTGCAGGAGGCCTGAAGGGGAGGGAATTGAATAGCTGGTAATGATGAGACTGCAGACATAGCCCAGCTTTGAGGTACCTGTCACAACAGCGCCCACGCTGCTGGCTGCACTCGTAACATGTTATCAGGAATCCTTCCCCACCTTCCCTCCACTTCCCAGCAGGGAACCGCGCCCGGCTGCTCACAGGCCCAGACCTGCGCCCCCTCGTCGGGGTCACCTTGCAAGCTCAAACGGCCCACTTAATTCTGCCTTGGGTTGTTATACCTCCTCCTGGGAAGATTTGCAGCTTTGGGCTGCTTTTCCGTACCGTACAAGATAAATAGGAAAAAAATGACAACAATAACATCAGATACCAGTGTAAAAGTAGTTCACACTGGTTTCCTGTCATCATCTTCATTTTGTTGTCTGCTGCTTTTCCCACAAACAAGAGAAGGAGTGTGAAAGACCTAGTCCTCAAAATTCTCTTCTTTACTAAATCCCTCCTTTCACTCCACATGTATTAACAAAGTCTGTTAGATACTATGCTTGTTTTCCAATTTAGGCCTCAATCCAATACGTTGCATTAAGTGTTGGCATTTTTATTTTGTTAAATTTAATGTAGAGTGACTCAGATCTTAAACTTCTTGTTTTTTGAAAGAGAATCAATATATGGTRCTGCACAGAGTGAGGCACATTGCAGCACTGAACCAAAAATTGCTTTCCAGAACAACCTAGTCCTTTTTTAACTCTAATATCTGCCCATTTTCTTTCTGAAGAGACTTACCAAAAACTTCAGAGATCCAACAGGGTGGTATGATGGTTTTTTTTTTTTTTTTTCTGTTTCAAATCATGGCTGTTTTTTTTCCTGCTCTCTCAAAGCTAAACTGGCAGTACTCTCCATTCAGAGACTTCTTGTAACCACCACATAAGCACAGCCACAATGGCAAGCTGCAGAGCACAACCAGAGGTCTAATGTTTTCATACTTTCAGAGGTGTTTCTTCTTGGTGCTGCAAAATAAGCAGAAAATCTCCCTTGGGCCCCAAGACCATTTGTATACAAAGCAGACACATATCCCATTCCGTCATTCACTTCACTATGATGCTATGGAATACAGGCACACAGGAAGTCACAGGTGGTAACTGTTTCTCTTTTCATTATTAATTTGCTCTGCAAACCTGTAGTGAATTCAACTACACTGGGTCTCAAAAAAATAAATGAGAGATTTGGGGGTTATCTTTTTCCCCTATATGCATACTGCTAGCAGAACAGAGACAGTCATCAAATGTTTTATAGCTAAATCAAAGCTTTCCTCTTTCATCAGCAAAAGGAATATTCTAATCTGGCAATCAGAAGCAAGAATCTAAGCATTTTCTTGTTGGAGATCAATTCAACRATATACAGGAAAATAAAAGTATATAGTGATTCATACAAAATACAACTTTAAAGAGGGGATTTCTAAGACTCAGAAGAATTTTATAATGTCTAAATCATACAGCCAGCTTCCAGCTCTCTAGCTGTGCAATGCAAAAGGGTCAAAATTTACAACAGTGCATATGGGCAGCATAATATTTAAACTTTCCTTTGAGAGTGTTCTCTGAATAAAGAGAACTGTGCACTAAGCACACCGAGTGTGCAGGCCAGGCTCTTTTGGTTTTTTTTTTTTTGGAAAGCAGGACTAATTCTAATGAATTCACTGGGACAGACATTTGATGAATGTAAATTACCACAGCTCCATCAATTAAAACGGCTGCCCATGAGCAAACAAAGGCTGAGGACTCAGACAAGTAGAGATTTATGGAGAATTGGGCAGGTAGAAATTAGAGGAAAACTCACACAGAAGACAAGTTCTGAATGCCTCTTTTCTCAGTCTTTACCATTATGATCTGAAATGCTTAGTTCTTTTTCTAAATGCTCAGTTTGGTTTTTATGAACATAAATGAATCACTTTTTTGGCTGTGATTCTCTGCTTTCCTGCTAGTAAGAATATTTCTGAAGTTTTTGTAGTAAAGAGTTTCCAGCAAGGAATGATTAGCATGAAGATTGTCTGATTTGCTATAGTATATGATAAATGTTTTCTGCAACTAAGAATAAGACCACGATCTTACTCTGTGGGAGGGCTGCTTTAACTGCACAGAACATCCCAGGCAAAAAAAAAATTGTTAACAAACTATGAAAAAGTATTTTCTTTTTCCACTGCAGAAGGTCAGAATGACCTAGCGCTATTACCACCACATTTTTAAGTTAGACAACCATAATTACAGGTATGACACATTTCCATCTTCAGTACTGAGAGAAAATACCAGACTTGATGTTAATCACGTCTTTAGTATCAGACAGTCACATTTATTTATCATGACCCTTCAGTCTATTCATGGGCCTACTTGATTAGGCACCAAGTGACTCCTACCTCTGCCTGACCTAAGTCAACAGAGAAGACAGCATTTTTCTCCTGAAACTCTTTCAGCAAGGTACAGGCAGGTTGTGATTCCAAGTTCATTAGATTTACAAGACAGTTTCATCTTGTAAAAGGTTAGCTATCCTCAAATGAAAAATAAACTGTCAATTATATTAAAGACCATATTCTTCACACTTTCACCAAAATGACAAAGTCTCCCTTCTACTTACAAAATATGCCACCAGAAACCCACCCCAAATACATCTGCTCAGTCTGTTGGCTTTAGAAAGTTTAAAAACAGTGTCGGGGAATGACTTCTCTACCATCACTCAATAGGATGCTTCAAGATTTTTGCAGACACAGTCCAATTTTATGATAAAAAGAACCTATTACAGAGGAAAGCAATTGTCTGGGGCCCCAGGGAAGCATGCAAACTATCCAGAGTGCCCATGACAAAAGAAACAGAACCAGATGTCTTGGTCTCCAGATGTTTAGAAGTAGTTGTGGTTTGCGTCTGCCAGTTCTCACAATGTGCAACATGTTTTAAGCCACTCTTGAGAGCAGGCTTGAACAATTTGGGCTGTTTTCCTCCCAATCAATACTCCAATGTGAAAAAGTGAAGTAGGGCAGGGGAAACCCTCTGTTACTGGATGCTTTCCCATTTCCAGAGGAAGGCAAGGTATGTAAGTAGCAGTGCTCCTGGAGGGCATGAGGGAAGAAGAGCTAAGGCGAGAATCCTGACAGGAAGGGGGAGAGAAGAGAAGAACGAGGATGAACAGAAAGGGAAGTGCAGCTCAGGATGCGTCTGTTCTTTCTTACCAARTTTTCCTCTCTTCGCTTGAAAGGAAAAGCCTGGGCTAAAAAAAAGAAAACTTGTAATTTCTCCTCTTGCTTGCAGAAAAGGGTAGCGAAAGTAGGCAGGTGCCTCCAAAGCTGGTAGCAATGAGGGAAGAATCCCTTCAGCCAAAAGGCAAACATAGATAGCTCAAAATACACTGCTGAGATGGGATACAGGCAGATGTTAGAATCTGAGACTGGTATTTGGCAACAGGCAGCTTTTCATAACATATCTCATGATTCAATCTCATCTGGGCTTTGCAAGCAGAGCTCCAGCCAGGCATGAGCTGGCAGCATTATAATTTCCATGCATATGGTGCAGGCTTCGAGGATGACAGAAGTGTGAAGGATCAAAGTGCAGAGCTAGAAAAATATAACACTTAAGACTTCTTCATACATGTGAAGGAGTGCATCTCCTTCCACATTCTTTTTTTAAGGTTGGAGCAGATGATCTTGGCAGCCCATCATTTTGGGTGGCCATGCATGCCTGCCTGTGTGCGCTCTAAGTACACGTAGTCAGTAAGTACATGTAGTAAGAACAGAGTTTGACAAAAAGATCAGGAGACCATGGTGCTTATTGACAGAACTTACACGCATACATACCCCACTGCACACAACTGGATGCCTTCAGACACACCACCACCTTGTCCTCAGAGTACTGACTTTACAACAGCTTGACATTCTGCTGTTGTGGGTACTTGCTCAGAACAGGATTATCTGAATTTCCTGTCAAAAAGCCCATATGCAAAAAGGAGACAGCCAGCTACTTACACCATTGGCAACCATTTACCTGAAAAGGCCAGAAAAAGCTTTAATTTAATTAGCAAAAGCCAAATTGCAAACAGGGGCTTCAGAAGCACTTCTATCATTACTTCAGTCCCACAGACTTTCAGACAGACTTTCCCCACACTCTCAAAAGTTTTTCTATGCTTTCCAGTCAAAAGAATCTATGACCTTATACTATTGTGTATTTCCAAAGTACTGTTAATAATCATTACTTATTTTAAAAAAGCATGTGACAGAGAGCCTAMGGGAAATATTAGGTATGATCTTTTTCCTGTCTGTATTTTCTTTCCAATCACCCTTCTAGAACTAGCAGAATCTAAACACTAACATTATTCTCCTTTTTACTTCAATTTGGGCTCAAAGTCTTCTTAAACAAATTTTATGCTTACTTAAACTGYGCTTCTTCCAGAAAGACAGTGTTTTATTGAGAGCATTTCCACCAATGGCTTTTTAATCTCCCTACCCTTGACCTTTCAGTTCAAAATATTCAACAGATCACAAAATATTACCTGTATTTATTAGACTGTTAAGAGCCAAAAACTGCCTTGTTCCATAAGTTACGTAGGAAAAGGGATGCCCAAAGCAAGAAGGACTAGATGATTACAGTACAAAAGACTAAGCACAAGTGAATTATTCTTGTGACATTTTCCATTCTTGTTGCCATCTTTGTAATGAAAATTAGGTGTCAGGAACTTCATTCCTCATATCCAAACTTTATGTGATTTCAGTTATGTGCTACATTACTTTGAGGTTTTCAATATTTGCTAGTTGGGCCAGCTAGCCATTCCCCTAAATTTCTGATTACAGACTCAACAACCCATGGGAGAGGAATGGAAAGCCCAGCTAATCAAAGCATATTTCTTAAGCAGAGCTGACAATACCTGGCTGCTGGGGAATGCATTTTAAGACCCAGAGATAAGTCGTCAGCCTTTATAAACACACAGATAAAGGAAACTTCACACAGTAGCTTTTCAGTATGCCTTTTCCATTAAAAGGCAACACAGACAGAAACAATAGATTAGTTTGGCTCTCTGCTATAAGATACAGTAAGTCACTACTACCCTGCCTTCGTGTCATACAACAAGAAGGCCAAGACCTCATAGACTAGGCAAACCAAGGAACCTCCAGGTCATACTAAAAGGGTGTCTAAGAGGTAAGTCCATGGAAGAGAGGGAAAAAAGAAAGAAAAAAAAAAAGAAAAAGACACCTCAGCATCAGTCCATTATCTTAATTCCTGCAACCTGAACAAACYGCAACTGGGAAGAAGCAGACATGATATTGCCTGGCTCTTCCAGGGGGCAGGATTGATGCCTTCAGTCCAACATACTGCAGGTGGAAGGAATGAAATTTAGCAGGGGCAGCTGCCCTCACCCCACTCTAAACTCATCTGAATACACACAGAACAAATACTGAAACTGGCCCCTGGAAAGGCTCTCCCCCTTGGTCAGATTTCCCAGCACCAGGGGTACTTTCTGGGCTGCTCCTAGTTGCTTCACTTGTTTTCTTCTTGCTTATTTTCTACAAACCAAGGGCTCTCAAAGCACATTTTGGTGAAGCTGAAGTTCTGAGGGGTGGAGAAAGGGGATGTATGGGAACAACCCACGAGAGTCCAACACAACTCCAGGAACAAGAGCTCTAAGAAAAACAACACAATGCCAAGATTTGGTCATGGTGACTGCATTGCAAATGAAGAAGCTGTAAGGAAAAAATGACAGTAACTAYTGTTTAGGACAGTAGTCATTACTGTGCTTTGCATTTTATTTTTTCMTCCAAATGAATACATTTCAGTTAAAAAGGAAGTATCTCTTAATTAATGAAATCCTTTAGTGTTCAACATCACTTGTGTCAATAAATGCCAACACATTTATTGACATACTTCTAATAAATTCTGCTCCTATGGAAGGGCCTATACCATATCAACAGTAAAGGCTAAATYTTGAGGTGCTGTCTGAAAGGACAAGAAGTACAAATCGGTGAGGAAGTGGAAGGAGGTGGTCAGGCATACGCCAAATATTTTTGAATGTTTGACTTGACTATATGATTACAGAGGCAAAAAGGAAGTCATAATGAGAAGTAGTAACAATGAAGCATGTTACTGGTTATTGTTCTCTGCACTGTTCAGCTTGTTCACTCGGTGCAGTGCTCCAAGCAGTGTGACGTGATGGGGAGCAGCTGCAGAGGAGGTGGCCGAGGGCTGGTTATTCCACCTTCCCCAGCAGAGAGATGTCAACTCTCTTCCTCATGCAGCTTCTAGTACAATACAAAAATGAAAACTGTTCTTTTGGAATTTTTCTCAGCACAAATAACCTGAAGAAGTTTTATTAGATTTGTTGTTGTTATTGGCGTTATTGCTGCTGGATGTGGACAAAGATATTAAAAGACATATTGAAATCACTGCCATGCTCACATGCAAGGAAATTCCAAGTGACACTTTCACCTGACCCTGGACTACGTGTAATCAGTTGTTCCTGGAAATGTTAACAGGTCTCCCAGGTTACCAAGTTTTATAGCCAACCCTTCTGTCATAATTGCAGGACTACCAACAATTATTCTTAAATAGCAAAGCTGATATTAGCTTCACATCCTTCAGTTAACCACATACAACAGGGCTGGTCTTGGGCTCTGTTAACAATCATAAAGAGATATCAGACATTTCTCAAGAATCAGGTTACAAAAATGTAGTTGAGACACATACAAGGACATTAAAATTCCAGTGAGATAAAAGCATCCCTGTTTACATAGCAATTTTGCTTCATTAGGCTCAGTGCTGTTTCATTATATTCAATGCCATTTAGTTTTGATGTTCACTTCAAGGCTGCCTATTTATACCAAAGCAGACAGGGAGAAGCACAGCAAAACTTTGAGTTAAATGTAATGCTGGAGTTGATCTTAATATGCAATAAAATGTAAATACTATGTCCTAGTTAAGAAAAAGAAAGTGTCATTATTGCTTAGATGCGTTGCTATACAAAACACATCCTAAAAATCAAACTGAAGTTAAGATAATGCCAACAAGTAAAGAAACTCTTAACTGAGACTTCTAAAAGACTATKCAAAATTGTGGAATAGGGAGGTTTTAACCTAACGAAAACTGCATAAATAGGGTAAGATTCACTATTTGGGGCTTTAAGACAGACATTTTTCCACAGGGATGGTTTCTGTTTATTAGTGCTAAAACATACACCTGGGGTCTTTTGGCAATGGCAAAAATCCAGGCGACATCGGTTAGTCCCTTGGAGGCAGAAGGGACTATACTGTACAATTGACTACTTTCTTAAAATGCTTTTCATCAAATTTCTTACATGCAGCAACTCAAATTCACTAAGGATTTAATTTTTCATTTTATTGTATACTATTTTGCACATCTTGCTATAGGGTTTCCCTGAAAGGGTATAAACTTATTTTAATTGTTCCCAGTGCTGATRCCCATTTAATTAAATGACAGTACTACAGTAAGATTTATTATACAGCAGAGACTGTTTTAAAAACAGTAATGAAACATATAATAGATGTGTCACATTCTAAAAGCCTAATTAAATCTATTGTTTCTCTATGTCCTCAGCATGTCTCTCAAGTGTAAGATGTAATTTTAAATGGCCATGATGTTTATTTCAATGATCAGACGAGCTAGATCCACATTTAAGACAGTTGCTTTTGGCACAGCTGAAGGACTACTAAGCAAGACGTGCGGTATGGGATGCTGAATAAAAAAACTCAGACACGCRAAGGGAGTGAGAACAAGGGGACGTATCTTGTTCCTTGTGGTTCTCACCTGATGTCCTTGGCAGTCAAAGGCAGCTGAGTCCAACTCGGTGAGCAGGTGGAAATCTGTGCCTGTCCAGAGGGAGAGGGACTAGTATTTTGCAGTTTTCCCAGCTTGAGCCTTCATCTACAGAGATGAACAGGGGGAGCTGAGGATATTCCTACCTCACGCAAGAGCTGGGCAGGACAGCAAAGCAGGTCACTGGAGCACTGCAAGAATTGAGCTCGACCTCCTTCAAGATGGGGAGCAGAGGTAAATTGGTAGGAATTAGAGGGTGTTCAGTCTTCTCCACACTGGTACAGCCAAACCAGCAGTAAGAACTGAGCAGGAACGGACATACTAGTACTCTTTTAGCTATGCTTCCTAGGACAGGCTGTTCTGCACTAGACCTCACTCTGAGATGTGCCTCATAAATAAGAGGAATTTATCACCTGGGGCAAGCTGAGAATCCACTCCTGGGATAGCTCTGCACAAGGTGTCTCCAGCTCCGGCCTGCTGGCAGGAAAGGTGGGTTGTATTTCTTAAAAAGCATGCCCCTCTGCTCTTTCTTCTATTTAGAGGACAAAAAAAGKTACACTGATCAGGACAAAGCTGCAGTAGGATTTTCAAAAATGCCAAATATGCCAGCCCTGCTCCCAAAACAGAAGCTCTAACACCAGACATAAATAGGAGTTAGGATAGGGCTCTAGATTTTTAGAGATATTTCCCTTTTGTCTATATTCCCCAAATATAAGAACTCCGAAATATTTTTGAGAAATTGTGAACTCCAGCAGAAAACAAACAGAAACACTCATGGGACCAAATTTCTTTCCCAGAGGTATCTCCTCAGTGCTGTTCCAGCAGTGGAGCAGACCACAGGATTAGGCCCAAGGATTTGCCTGCAGTGATCAGAACCATTTCACTTCATCTCGCCCGCACAGTTAATATAATCATGCCCGATTTTAAAGGCAATCAAATACTGCAGGTCCCTAAAAATTAGAATAATAAGAGGCACCAAGGGAGGCAAATTCCCTTAGAGATAACTGG
Source organism: Nothoprocta perdicaria (assembly GCF_003342845.1). Taxonomy (NCBI): domain Eukaryota; kingdom Metazoa; phylum Chordata; class Aves; order Tinamiformes; family Tinamidae; genus Nothoprocta; species Nothoprocta perdicaria. The sequence goes on from NW_020455766.1 coordinate 2,421,496, forward strand.
AGATTATCTTAAAGAAAATTCAGCACAAGCTAAATATGAGAGGTAATAAATCATGCAATATAGCCTTTTTCAGAGAATCAGAAGCACAGTGGTTATTTAGTCGTTGGCATGTATAACCKTACAGTGAAGAATACACTTTAATTATTTAGTCTTAATTAATTACTTTTTTCCTGCTTTTAAATTCTGAAAATAGTTATATTATTTAAGGCTCATTAACCATTTCCAGCAGAACAACCCATCTTTAACTAATTCAATAAAATGTTTTAAGTTTCTTTCTTTCACTGACTAAAGATTAGTTTCAGAAGATTAGTAGCTCTTTCCTTCCRGTCAATATACTCTCTGCTTTACAATCTTTCCTTAAGAAAATACAGCAAAGCATCCTGAAATGGTATGATTACTGAGAAAACACATCAGCAAGAAGCAGGGTTTGCTAAATTCTCTCATCCATTATCCTGCCTTTAGCCACAGAAATGGTAAATGTTCAAACYTCAAAGTGAATCAACTTGTAAGGGACATAGGTTTATTGATACATACATTGTATGCTCCTCTCCCAAGCATGAGCTGTGCTCTAGAAATCCATAAAGCAGCACTGGGATTAATATAAACATGATCTAAGTAGTAAACTGTGTACTCCCCTCACCTAGCTTTGCTGCCAAAAGACGTCAGCTGACAGATTGAAATATGAAGTACTTTTCTCCTGATGTAATTCAGGCACATAGAAATGAACATCAAATTATGGAAATGAAATATCCAGAGTGGKTTTTTTTGTTGTTGTTGTTTTTGTTAGTGGTGGGGTTTTTTCTCCTCTTTCTCTCTCTCTCTCTCTCCCCCCTCCCTCATCTGGCTTCAGGCAATTCCTATAGCAGTGAATTCCACGCATTTTTTATATGGCAAGTGGCAATCCTTGTTCCTGTGTTCCAGCTGCCCACAAAATAGGAAGCATGGGAATCCTGTACACGCAAGATCATTTGTGCAGAGCAGAGCTCCGTGTGCACTACCCCAGAGAAAACAGCAGCGAAACGGACAGAACTATGAGCCCTTCTCATGTGTCACCACAGCAGCTCGGTTACTGGTCACAGAAAGACTTGCCTTTGTTTTAATTGTGGATACATATTTTGACCAAACATTTTGTCTGGTATTTCAGACATCTATACTGCTAGGCTCTCTTGCACCCATGTGCAAGTCAGAAGGGTGTTATTTACGTGTATAATTTAGATCACCTGCAAGCACACAGGAAAGAAGCCCCCATGAAACCACGACCCTTTCTCTTCTATCAGGGCAGGCTAAGAGCAAGGCAAAAGTAAGGCAGGACATGGTTCAGAAACCACTCCTCTCCCTCCGAACCAAAACCAACATTCAGCATGGCCYAGGGCACAAGAGTCCAGAACCTTTTGTCCTACTTACTGCCCAGGAACAAGGAGAAGGCAGAATAAGGATGTCAAAATCAGCCTAGGAGCCAGCCAGTACCACCAGAGACCWTTCTGCTCTGCCCCATCCTTTGGATCAAGTTCACCTGACTGGTGAGCCACAGGACTTAAGCCAACAGAAACCCAACCCTACAACAGAAAACAGTCATCTTTCTGCTAGCTCCCTATACCAACTCAAGACAGTTTCAGATATGTGCCAGTGTCATTACCAAGCACATCTTTTTGGGCAGCAATCAGGCCTTGCAAAAGACTGCCTTAACATAAGAAGAGGTGAGAAAACCATCACTAGCTCCCCTTGCAGGTCAGCTAGGTTCTGGCTGAGTGATGCCCAGTGCCCACTCAAACAGGCTGACCACGTACAACACAGAGTTGCCTTTAGACAGGCAGCTGGTGAGCACAGGAGAACACATATTGACTCTGCAGAAAATAAGATCCAGTCATATTGCCTCCCAAACACTGTCTTATCTTTCTTAAGAATTTTTAAGCAAAAACACTGTCTACAAAAGATATGAATACAAAAACAAAGCTATATGATCACTCTTCTCCTAATAAATATYACCCTACATTGCACAGGCCACAAAAATAACTAGCAACTTAGTCATGTGAAGCACTAAAACTAGAACTTTTCATCACCTGTCCAGTAGCATATTCTCTTGAAAGCCAAAGCCAAACAAATATATGTGCCCACTGTGAGTTCAAAATGGAAAACTGTTCTGAAGTGCAACAGGTTTTGACAGTAGATTATAGATCACTCTCCACATATGGATTTTTGGAGAAGGTAAAAATCAATCTGTCTACTTGTTATACATGAAACCTCCTATATGAAAATCCAAGAAACTTTAATTACAAGCTTTTTATAGACTGCCATTCTTAATTTCTATTTATTGTTACTTAATTCTGTGTTCAAGGCCTTCATTTGCCAGTGCTCTACACACAGATGTAAGTTCAGTCACACCAAAGATCTTTCTTCCATCCAGCAATATAAAGTGACTGCACTGTAGCTCCAACTACACTTATTTTGAGGTCATTTAATGATATGTGTACAGGCAGCCCAGTTTTAAGGTAGACCTCACCCTGTCCCCCTTGGATGTCAATATATTTGACTCCTCAAAGATGTATGGGCCAAATAGCCAAAAGCATCCCAAGCAGTAAAATTCTAGGTACTCAGACTCCCACTTCCAAGTTGTTGCCATGAAGTTTTAGGTTTGTTTGCTAAGCAAAAGTACTCTAATGGTTAAAATAAAGAGCACTTTTGATCTATTCCAGTACACCGATTGGGGAAAGCCCAGCTCATAGCACCCAAGTAAATACCTAACTCAATGCCTAACAAAGAATCAATTATAAATCTTTGTATTAATATTGAAAACAAATGTGACAGGAATCCAAGCTGATTTCTTATACAGCACATGCAATGTATGTCCCCATAACGAACACTGTTCCAGAGGTACTAGACTCCTTTGACAACTGGCAACATTTTGGAAACAGGCTTTTTTTTTTCTTTTTCTTTTTTTAAATAAAAAGTCAATATCCAACCAACTGATAGTCAGAATTCAGGCATCATTTAAACACAGTTGTCAGTATGTTTATTTACACAATCTCAGTGAGCATTATATACTTTTTCACAGTGGGTAAAATCTGTCCAGAAATCAACAAACATGTCCATTTACTGTCTTTATTGTGGATAACATCTTTACTGTGCCATAAGTACTGCAAAAACAAGAATGAAAGAGAGGCTCCATTATTCTTTTTTCTTTTTCTTTTTTTTAAGGCAAATGAAGACATGATGAGACAAGAACAGATTTCAGTCTCACATTTCCTCCTTGTATAATCAGCTATTAAGTTAGAAATCAATCTTTACAAAGGAAGGAGTATATGTATGTATGCACAAGGACTAAGGAAAACTGATAGCACGTGACACTTTAGTTCCTTTATTTCCAGAGTAAAATCAAAGTCAAAGGCAACYGTTAAACTCTACCTGTGAGGCAAGGTTTCTCATTTAAACATAATACATCCAGGCAGGTCATCACAATCTGCTGGAAGAACACTGCTATTGGGGCAGCTTCATTGGGCAAAGCACTCTTCAAGATTTTAATGAGTGTATATTTCTGGYGGAAAAGGAACACAGTAGCTATTACTGTATGATTATAGCATGATTATGTTGGCTTTCAATCCAAAGGTCTTTTCCTAACTGGTAGTGTTTATCCACATGGTAGCATTCTCTTCACTATAACCTGTCCTGTCTTCTTCTTTCAAGCCCCTCAGTGAAACCCTTGCAGCACTTCTGCTCTAGACACTTCATGCAGCTCCCTCCCATACCCACACTCTTGAAGCAAGAGTACCCACACTCTTGAAGCAAGAGTACATTTGATTTTTTTTTTTTTTTTCTCCAGTCTGATCTCCCACTGCCTAGAATGTCTGGCCCTGGCTGCTTCTGATACAGAAAGGAGAGTGCACGCATGCACTCACTCCATGCATGCTTGGAAGCTGCAATCAGTCTGGAAAGATCTGAAGACTTTGTTGGTTCTTGGAAAGGAAACTATGTTATCTTGAAAGAAAAACCAAAGCTCAGAACCACCTGGCTTCCCTTTCCTGCACTACACACACACCCCAATGGATAYATCCCACACCCCAGTGATCCATTATCACTGATAATGTATCAGATAATCACACTAATTGTAGATGCTAAATCCATTAACTTCAGTAGTTACAGGCTCCATTCATTGCTCCAGTTTAGCTCATCTGTAAAAGGAGTACCAAATCAGCAGAACTCCCAGTTAAGCAGTACTAAAATCCTTAGCTAGCATTAATTGCAAAAGCTTTATTGACTGTAATTTTCTCCAAATTCAGGAAAATTTCTTTTGAAGGTGGCATATTAGATCTGAGGGGAGAAAAAAAACAAATCATYGTTTGCTCTAAATTTCCCTCTCCATGCCAGTTGCCAGTAAATTCAGCATGGTCATTCTCCCTGAAAAATGACAATCTTTTTGATTGCAARTATTTTGATAGTTTTCCATTCTCCTTTATAAAAGGAGTCTCATTCTTGAGGTTATAAAAAGGAGTTGAAAGAGCTGGAAGAAAATTAAGAGAGTCTAACATTTATTATGTTTCACAGCCCTTTTTTTAACATGCTTGGGAACATCAAAATACACATTTCTAAATCTTTAGATCTATGTCAGGTTTTGGCAACAATGGCCTTCACTACAGTCAATTCTAATTTTCAGCAATTTACAGCACAATGAGAAGCAGCAAAACTGACTTCATGAACTGGCTCACTGAGGGCTGTAGTCTGGGAATCTTTTTAAGATAGTTGGTTATAGCCTACCTTCCATCTTTTCCTTTAAAGAATCTATTAAAAACTTTCATGAGCAATTTATATGATGCTCAGCAACAGAATTTCATTGCAACTTGATAATTTAGGATTTTCTTTCACCGCTCTTTGTAGTTATGGATTTTTTTAATCTGTTCCATCTGTGAAATGCAATGAATTTCTTTTAGACTTTACAGTAACTGTCTTTCCGGTTTAAATTTTCCCAGTGCTTACTATCCAGCTTGTGTTATAATAAATTGCATAAATGAACTGACAGTTTGGCTATTGCTGCTATCAGCAGCAAGAGCTGCTGACCAAGCACCCCACTGCATCATAGACAAGAAACTGCACTATTACAACATACGGCTGTCTTACAGGAAACACGGTATAAGTTTAGATCTTTCAAACATTAGAAGCAATTTAGGGGGTTCCTGCAACAACACCATCATTAAATACCTTAATATGGATAGCCTGACAGTAGGTCTGATTCTTCCCCAATTTGAACTCAATTCACTACTGTTTTTTCTGGCCTATTTCAGTAAAATAAAAAATAAATAAACTTGAGCTAAATACAGGTTTTAAGCTCACCGACGGAGTTATTTGACCAAAGCATGAGCGTGACCTGTAAGCCAATTTCTCCACACTGAGCTCACAAGTGTTTCTGAGTTGGTCTGCAGCAGGCCGAAGATTTATTCTATTCATTTGTTACTGTGCTGCTGATTTCCACTGTACTGCGATATAAGTGCAATTAAAATGCAGTTTCATTGTACCAAGTGGGAACCAAGAGTGTGGAAGTGCAGCTACAGCACAGGAGCAACTCCTGGGAGGGCTGAGGCTGGCTCAGCCCTTGACATTGACCCATCTGCATTGCAAGGCTCCCAGGCAGGCTCTGCCAGAGGAACAGTAACAATCATAACTGTATCTGGATAATGTTTTGAGGTTCATAGCTGCAATCCTAGCACGGGTACCACTGCAGACCAGCTACTGCTACGGAAATGCATGCTGTCAAGCCAGGATTACCCAGCTCATACACACCTGACTTACAAATTTCTTGCTCTTATTTGTGACTACCTGGCATTAGAGGAATGGAATTGCCACACACAGCAGACTCTGCTGCTCACAGGTGCCTCCCCAAGGCCCCTGGCCACAGTCCCTGCCTGCAGCTCTTAGGAAAGGCCTGCACCAGAAGCAGCCATTTTGCACCAGGAAAAAAGGGAGAGCCCCAGGCCCTACATCCCACCATGTAACACTCCTTGGTGTCTTGGATGTGGGCAAAGCCAAGGCATCAGCCCAGGCCACCACCCCGACCAAACGTCCCATGCTCCAGATAAGTTATTTCCCTCTCCCTCCTATTTTCTTAAATGATTTCCCATCTTTATGGCCACCACCAACTGGAAATGTKAATTGCCCTGCTCAAATCCATATCCACAAACACAGTAACTGCTGCTTGCAGGCAGGCATTACAGGCTACAAAGAGCCAAATTTCAAATTTGGTTACTAGGATTATCACCAAGTCAGTCGGCGGGATGAGTAAGAATTGACACAGTAGCTGCTGGGTTTAAAGATGCACAGTTAAGATCCTTTGCTTTGTGCAGCCCCAACAGGGCAGCACTGACCTCCTATGGGACAGCTACAAGTTCTTATGGGGCAAAAAAAAAAAAAAAAATGAAGTGACATAGAAAAGCTGGAGGGACTTGTAACATGTATTAAAGTCACATTGTTGTAGTACAGCAGCACCCAGAACATACAAGAGGAAAGCAGGACATCACTGTTGATGGTATGTTTAAAAAAATGCTGGAATTGATGGTAAAAAAGGAGTTACCACCACTTCACAAAAATAAAGAACTAAGACGATAGATTTAAAGATGACCACACTGAAGTGTTTGGCAGAACCAAAGGACATGCCCAAGCAATTTGGCTCATTTGCCTTAAAACCAGGATATACCTTCCTTTCTGTATTCAGCTAAAAGTCACTCTTCACTTACATATTTTTAGGAGGGGGAAGGGAAAGAAAAAACCCACATAGAAACACCAGTTCCTGAAACATCCCATGAATGCATTCACATTATCTGGGAAGATAGTACTGCCACCTCTAAAGGATGATATAGCGAGCAAGAAGCCTATCTATATGATATAGAAGGGAATCAGAGACCCTGTTAAGTTATAAAGATGACAGAGTTGTATAACTTACTGTTGTGTCTAGACAACCCATGTTTATGCAGTTTAGACACTGTCAGCAATGGATCCTAATAAACTACAGGGAAATAGGGGTGTTATCCTATAGGGAAGAACTCCAGAGACATCATAATGAGTGGCAGTATTCTGCATTATTGCACAAGAATAGTTGCTCAGAGTTTAGTTAAATTTAGCCTTTTTCTTGTGGTTTCAGCAGCCATAACAGAGATAGCATTATAACATGCAGGCATTGCAAAAGTTGGCGTTAAGGAGTCAAAGGAGAAAGTCAGGTCAAAATGATCCGAACTGAAAATCTAGCGATATAAAAGGGTGTGGGGGAAGAATTCCACATGGCGGAAAGGCAACAGAGCCACACGACCAGGCTTCTCGGGCATTAAGGAGACACGAACATGAGAAGGAGACATAGCAGCACATGATGGAGGTAGATGAGGGGCAGACACACACACACACGAGTGTAAACTACCACCACCGTTTCACATGTGCGCAACACTACACACTTGTTACCACCCTTGTGCTGCCAGGTTCCATCTCATCTTCTAAAGTAGAGCAAGCAAATGGGATCATATGACMATTAACATTTTTTGTCTGTGTAGGCAAAGCTTAGAGCTGCATACTGAAGTGAACGAGGAAAGATCACAGAATTCTTTAAGTTGCCCTCAAATAGTCTGTGTTGTTTAAGCTCTGGGGACCACCTATCCCAAGCAATAGCCTGCAGAAGCTCTCACAAAAAAGCAGTTCATACAACTTCCGATTGCCCAAACACGCTTCAGACAATACAATCCTGGGATAAGAAGCTGTTCTAATTTATAATTCTTCTCATAATTTACAGGTAATAAAATAAACATTGCACCAATGGAAAGTGAACTGATGAGCTTCTGGGTCAGTTCTTACAGCTATATGAAGATGAATTTGGACATTCATTTAATTGATATTTACATTAGTATAACTGAGTGGAAAAAAGCTCCAACTTGAGTCTAAYACCATGAAAACCTAGAAACAAACAAAAATACCTAACTGGTGAGTGTATACACTAACAGCACTATAAGTTAAAAGCCTGAAGATCAGATTTAGGGTCAGAACTTTACTCTTTTTGCATAATATGAATGGAGAATTCATATTATTTTGGAGAATGAAGACAGATTTATGAGTTGAAGGTTTCTGAATGTCTGTGTTAAGCTAAGGGCCAGATTCTTCCTGCTAGCTTTGTCCCTTTACTCAGTACCCAAAGAGGCAAGTCACCCTGACGTAAGGAAACAAAAAGGATAAGCCTGACATAGGGAATCCATAGTGTTAAGTGAGGTACCTGAGCCAAACCCTAGCACCATGATCAGACATGCTTACTGAGCCCCAAGTACGGCTACAGACTTAGGACAGCAAACCTCAGAGAATTCACATTAAAACTATTCTAAGCCAGTATAATGTAGCACATCCCTTACCTGTTCCAAATCATTCTAGAGACTGACTGAACCTTCAGAGGAGGGGATAAGARGTATTTTATGATTACTTTATTACTCAGAAACTTTTCCCTCAAAATGAAAACAAAATTACTTCAAATGAAACAAAGGAACTTCTCATCCAGTCACCCTACCTCCTGTATCCACCTTTTTATCCAGTTTTTGAGTGAGCAGATACTTCTCCTCATGCATTCTATTCAATTACACTGGAAGGCAACATACTAATTCACATATCCATGTGTTATTTTCAATTTAGTTTGCTTCAAGAGTCCTCACATCCAGAACATATCCATCCCCTACCCTACTCCAGCTCTTACATAAGATACCTAAATCTCTAGAGATCCCTTCCAATCTCAACCATTCTGTGATTCTGCAATATGCGCATCATTCCCTTAGTGTCTRTTCCCACCTACCACATAGTACCTTGAATATTACACCCATCWTCCCTGTGCACATCTTCCTTCACTTGTCTCCATACAAAATGCTCTGACAGATCACATTCCTAGCTGTTTTCACTACACTTCTCATCTTTGTAACCCTTCACATACTTTCTGTAAAACACTAAYCTCTTGTCTTGGTCATCCAGGCCGTTTGCTAACATGCTTAGGCTATCCTCTTGGGTTACAGACCTGCTAGCTTTACACCTTTGTGTTCTGCAATAGCAGTTTCTAGTTTCACAACCACTTAATGAAGTGGGTTCTTCCACATTTTCTCTTGTGGAGCCCTTGCCTTACAGGAGGAGGCTCCTGTACACCTCTGCAAGTCACTACATGGTCCTCTTTGAAGCCCCATTTGAAGATTTTGCTCCARGACCTGAGTGTGCATGAGGGGAAAAAGGTTAAACTGCTGGTGAACCAAAGTGCCTGCTGTTGATGCATACAGATGCTGACCCACAAATTATTTCCTCTCTCTCTGCCTGATGYGAGTGCTCCTTGTTTCCCAGGCTGTATTTCAATTAGCTCAGAGATCTGTTTGTACAGCCCTTAGGTACACTGGCKCCTAAGCACACAATTAGTGTTCCTYGACATGAGGGCAATACAGATCATAATGAAATCATTAGCAAACCAAAGGAAAAAGGAAGAAGCTTTTCACCCACTTTCATCAGCAAGAGGGAAGATGTGCTTTCCCCACTTAATTTCTACTTGTACAATTAACACCCCTGGATTTCACTTTATCATCATGAGGCTTTTTTTCCCCTATTTGAAATTGTTTATTAACCTGAAGCAGCTTTTTTTTTWAAACTAGGTATTTACATTTAATCATCTAGCAAGGCTGATTATCTCAAGTACTAATAAYAATCAACACATTACTGACACCACTTTAGTTTTAAGCTGTATRACTAAACATTGCAAATTAATTCTAAAGTTAATCAGTTTCATTAGCTATGCAAATATTTCTTTGGCTTAAAGCACTAAATCAGATTTAATTTGCTATGACAATATTCATCAAGAGTTTATGCAAACCAGTCTYGCCTTCCCCTAATTACAGCATGTTACATTATGGCATGTTACACCACATTCTCTATAGGCAATTTAAGAGGATAAAACTTTGCCTCCCTCTGCAAGTTGGATATTATGACAATATCTAAAGAAAAAAAGTAAACTAAGTCAAGGAGAAGCTACAGCTTCCCTTCTTACTAAATTTTAGAGTTGATTTAGATATATCTAAATTTAGATGCATCATAAATGTTGTCTTGCATGCAACTCAAGAACATGAGTTTTTCTTACCGCAAGAGTAGTAACATGAAGGCATAATGTATAAGTGCTATCTCACTCATACTTTAACTACTAGGTATTTCAGTTTCAAGTAAAAATCAGACTCAAATGTGAAACAGAYTCAAAAGAACTGAGGCTGTTGAGGTGCAAAATTACTTCCTACATTTATATATTTTACTACTACAGAAGTCTATACAGAGGACAGTTTGCAAGAAACACTTCCAAATTATAACAATTTAATATATTGTAAGTTAGATCACAGAATGGCTGAGGTTGGAAGGGACCTCTAGAGGTCATCTGGTCCACCCTCCCTGCTCCAGCAAGGACACCCAGAGCACAGGGCGGCATCCAGGTGGGTTTGGAAGATCTTCAAAGGAGACTCCACAGCCTCCCAGGGCAGCCTGTTCCAGGGCTCTGTCACCCTCACAGGGAAGAAGTTCCTCCTCACATGGAGATGGAACTGCCTGTGTTTCAACTTATATCCACTGCCCCTTGTCCTGTTACTGGGCACCACTGAGAAGAGTTTGGCCCCTTCCTCCCTACATTCACCCTTCAGGTATTTATACATATTGATCAGATCCCCTCTCAGCTTCCTCTTCTCAAGATCTGCAGAGTGATGTTTGACCACCCTCTGGGACATGTTCCACCCTGCCACAGCTATGCAAATTTAGAGTAATTCAACACAGAGAAGTGGAAACAGCTATAAAAATGGATTTAACTGCTTTATCTGAGATTCCTGGGGAGAAAGGAGGAGTGGGAGAGCCCSCCCCCCCCCCAAGCAGAGTAGAAGTTATAGCAAATATTTACTTTCTTAGGAGATCTTTGCCAGACAAAACACCTTATTCCACAAGGAAGTAGCCATACTTACACCATTTTTCCCTTTAAACCCCATGAGATTAATGCAGATAACTAACCTCCAATCATATAAGGCTGTTAGGATTATTTTTCAGGAGATTTTTTTTAACATCCTTGCCATTTCTGGCAAGAAAGACTTCCTGAAAGACTTCCCAGGYATCAGTGATGAAAAAAGGCAGTCGCTTGTTGTTAGATTACTCCTCTCATATATTCTAATAAGTACTTTCAAGTCTAAATCACTACTTTTTCATTTTTATTCATCACAAATTAAAATATTTGCCCTTGTTTCCATTCTGAGGCCCTTAATCACCTAGAAGAATGCAAATGTGTACAAATGGCTCTCATAGAAACATCAGGAATATTGGATGTTTTTCTCCTCCCTTCATAATACAATTTATTTAAATAGTGCTCTCAAAGATTCTAAGTTTCTGTTCCCCCCCCAGGTGATACACAGTTTTTCTTCCATTTTTTCAATTGCGCATCTAAACAATACATGCTCAAAAATAATGAGGAAAGGTGTGGAAAGGAGCTATCTTGACCTCTACACTATATTCTTCACAAGCAGTAAGTGTTAAATGAATTTCACCTGAGAGGCTGAAGCAGTTGCATACAAACTGAGAAGCAATGCAGACCTATTGGTAACCCAAATCAGCCCCAAAACAGTGTTTAGAAGTGACATTCCATACTAACAACCTGGCCCCACATCCAGCACCCATGCTACAAAGTGCCCTCATAAAAAAAGGGGATACATTAGGACACTGTGACCAGCATCCCCCTGGGAGGACACAACACACCTGAGAGTGAATGGGAAGGGAAATTCGCAAAATCCTCAGGAAATTTCTTTCTGGCATTTCTATCACTCATCCACATTCTCCTACTTCATTTTCCTCCTGGAAAACGCTCTCCTCTCTGGCATGCAGAGTCTAACATTTACTTTGAACCACAGGGAACAAGGTGGAGACAGCAGAGTTGAGCCAAAGGGTGCTCGCTGTGTGACGCAGGCATGCAGCAAGCGCTGGCTGGCAGGGCAAAACCTGCTTCCAGCTCCATCACACACAGCCCTCCTGTATCAAATGGTGATTAAAAAAAAAAAAATACCCAACGAGCCAACAGCAGACCTGCAGCTGGTGCTGCTCTTGCTTTTCTTAGCCTTCTTTTCCCTGCTTATAAAGCTAAGACTGAGAGCAATAAGAAAGGAAGCTGCCCTGTGCAAGTAGTGACATAGRAGKCCWGGWGSCWCCWGGMCTYCAGGGACAGCGGGCAGTTCTCCCCAGTTTGCGGGCAGGCAGCCAGGCAGGGAGTCCACTGGGAGCAGTGGCAAGGCAGGCGTGGCTGGAGGTGGCACGAGGACTGCTGCCAAGAAGGGAACAGGCCGCTCGGACACCACCGAGGTGGGAACAGGCYGAGGTGCCACGTCTGGCCCAGCCCGCAGGAGGGCTGCACATGGAGGAGGGAGAGCAACAAAGACAACGGGATAGACCCAAGCTAAAATATAAAAGCAGGCACTGTGAGCCCCAATCCGGGGGCAGAAGGAAGGAAGAGATATCTAGAGATGCTGAAYAAAAATGCCACCTATGACCCTTGTTAGCTTGGGCTTTAGTGACTTGAGTCATTACATGGGTCGCCCCTTCAGGTTCCTCTGACTTGTGTTCAAAGACTGCTCTGGCACTAGCAACCAAGTTGAGTGGAAAAGTGAGTGCAAGTGTAACTTGCACCAGTGCGGCACTTGCTAGGCACAGGACAGGGGTGGTGGCTCCAAACAGCCTGAGCACCCTCTAGTGTCCATCCCTAGAGAGGCTTCCAYTCGAGCAGCCACCACCACCTCATTAAACCAATAAAACGTAGTCACTCTTGGCTTGTTTATACACACCTTTAACAAACACAAATGCCACTAAAAAGCTGAGGAATAATTCCAGGGCTGTTATCATGATACTATACAGCTCTAGCAGTCCTGTAGCAGCAAAGTTTTGCCATGAAGTTGCAAGMGCTCATGACTAAAACTCTGTTGACATGCATTTTGCAGTTACCTGGCTCACTATTTCCCTGTCAATTGGCAAAGGCAACCACGCAAGGGACCTTGCCAGAAAATAACCGCAGAGCAAGGAATCAAGTCCTCCTTTCATGATAACTGAAAGGATGCATAAGGTCCATAGCAAAGGCTCCCAGTTTCAAATGTGCAAACTCTTGAGAAACTGAAGGGAACAGTAAAATCAACTGGAGTAGAAAGAGCAGGAATTCAAGCAAAAGAGTTTCTTCGTCCTTGAATAAATAAATAACTGAATTTCCCATCCAAAGCACACAAGATACAAAGAAATACTGCAGACATAAAGGGGCAAATACATGTCTCAATAGGATGTCAATAACAAATACAAGGAGGGGAAATAACGCCACATCAGCAAAGACCACTTATCTGAGGAGTGAGGAAATTATAAGAAAAGCAAGCACAACCAAAAGCTGTACCAATTTAAAGCACAAAAGTAAATCTTAACTCATACCTTCCTCTTCACACAGCTTCAATAACAGCACCTTTCTGGTACAAGCTGCCTTCAGGAGCTACACCACTCACTCAGAAAGAGGGAAACTAAGATTCATATCAGCTTCCAGGAGGAAGATCACCAAATCCAGGGCTGCTTCTGCCAGGCAGGGGCAATTCTTCTTGATGTRCCTTGCAGACAAGAACAAGCTTAACAAATTGCCCCTGGTCACACATATATAGGCATTTGCAACTGGATCTTAAATGGAGGCAGCTGTCTCCCATTCCTGTGTGAGCAAGACTTTGCAATCCCAGCTGTACTCCAAAGTTCTTGCCTTGCTTTGGATGACTTTTGTTCAGCTTGCAGAATTTGGGATTACTTTTTCTGAGGTRTCTATTTTTTCCGCAAGTTTTATGAGAAGCTTATGCACCAAACTTTGAAGATAGATCCTGCTGTGAAATCAGGTAGCTAAAAGCTAGGTATAGTTGTGTGGCAACCTTCAGGTGACTCTCTGGGCTTTTGCACAAACACTTCACAGCTGAAGMCATCAGGACTGGGTTCAGTCACCTTGTATGCTGGTTCCCAATCCTTACCCTGGCTCTTTCTTTCATACCAGTAAAGCACTACTTAAGAAAGGGGTATGAGGTTGAACATGATAGAACTGTGCCAGTTCTTTAAAATTTGACCCTGATCCCACTTTCTGTATGTATGTATGGGTGCAAACCAAGACGGTCTTTCATTTTTTCTTATATTTGTGTTAGTGATGAATAAAAGGATTTACTGTGTAATCTCTCCTCTACAAGGTTGCTAGGCACTGTATTTTCAGAGGGACGGTCTGGTTGTCAGGATGGTTAGAAGTACTCACTTTTCTGGATCTTGGTTTTACCAGCAATGCACACTTGTCTTCCATAAACACATCACCTGCTCTAGCTCGTTACCTAAATAGACCACAAACTTCATTGAGTTGATGCTGAGTCGGGAAAAAGCTGTATATCTTCCAAGTCATATAAGGACAAGCAGGCAACATTCCTACATACTTTATCAGTACAAAAGCATTTTCTGACCGGTGGCCAGTTACACAACGTCCTGCACCCTTGGAGAGAATCACCCTTGGAAATACTGACCTTGAAATAACGTAACCCTCCTGGGGGTCAGTGGAAGAAGCAAGAAAGTGAACAACCTGATGATGGCTAATAATATTCCTTTCGAAACAAACACTAAGATTTGGAATTACTTTTCCCTTATAAGTCTACATACGTTTTCCCATCTCAAGAAATTCTACTTTAATTAACACTCAGGAAAAAAAAAGTATTAACTGCTTCCCAATTAACTTCACAAAGTTTAGAAATAGTATTTTTTAAGCAATATAGTATGGACACTTTGGATTTTTATCTACAGAGTGAACGATCATTATTATATAATGAAGTTTTATTAACAAACTGCTATTTCACTTCATTAAACTGTCAATCATTAACAATTAAACTGCTATGGAAATTACTGCATTCTTTTTAGACTCTCTGCTGTCAATCTCTGCATTGTCAGGATCAYACCAGTTGGCCTGTGTTATACAGAAACTAGATGGTTATTGCAGTACCTTTTGAACTTGAAAGTCCATGAAATATTTGACCCAAGATCTCAGAATCTATGCAGCATATCATTATTTTTCACACAGTATTTGAATATTATAGGAACGGCGGAGTATAAAATCCTTAATGAAATTTCACCAGTCCTGATACATCGATGTGTTAGAATCAGGACCATAAAAAAAGATCAAATGTGCCATAGATTTTTTCCAGGGCTAAGTGCCAAATCATAGACTCAGTATGAGAGCACACATACAGAAAATATGAAGAAGGCCAGATGCAAAAYTGCTTCTTACCTTCTGAACTTCTGAAGACACACTTTGATCTCATTTTCAGCAGTGTTAATCCACAGTTCAATTGAATTCAAATTTATGCYATTATAAACAAGAGCAGAATTTGGTTCTTAAATTATAGCAGCTAAGCACAACAGATTTCATTTCCCTTGGAGTGTTTTTAAGCTACTGATAAAGAGACAGCTTTTATGTCTTTAATAATCCCTTCTTCCTGAATTCAATGAAGTAAGCATCAAATACATATGCAGAAGTATTGGGCTTCCATTATGTCTCAGGATGGCTTTAAAGAAGTTTAAAACAATTTTTAAATCAGTGTATAACATACACTAAAAATGAGAGAAGAATCAGGCTTAGTCCTGATTGTCAATGGCTGTGCTTCCCTCTTTTAGCATTTTGAGACGACATAAAGAGTTGATAAATAAGATAAATAAGAACAGGAAATAAAGTCTTCAGATGAGGGGCTTAAAAGCACACCAGTACTCAATTATGACCCAAATGACAGATGGACTACTGTAACAAGGCCTAGGTTTTATGTTGCCTAGTGAATAAAACTTCTAGCTCATTCCCAACTATCTAGCTCAATATGTATAAATTTGGGGTTTCTTCCCTCCTCAGGAATTCTTGAAAACAAGGAAGCACACCTGTCACATTTAACATCTGCAACTCCATGTTCACCTACATGTGCAAATAAGTAAAACCTCTCTGGTATGTCAATTAGAGAACCAACATCACAGCCTGAGTAAAACCCCCATTCCCTAGACTATTCCCATCTACCTTCRTGCACCAAAGCAGCTCTGTTTCCATCGAGCTGGCTCCAGGGTTAACTCTGTCACACACAAATCCTTCAATAAGAGCACACAATGTTCACCAACCATTATGTGTGCRCTCATGAAGACGTGCACTTACCACAGGACACCTTCTCCACGAAGAACTTGGGGCTCCAGCTACACAATGAGAGCATATAATGCCCTAGGGCAGAATTACACTCTGTGCTAATTAGATACAAATACAAAACCAGAGCTAGTCTCTTCTCCAGGTGCTTGTGGAGCCAAGCACTTTTTTTCTCTCTCAGCCTTTTGTCTCCCAGGTTTACTGGAGATAAGACCCAGATTTATGCGCTCTGGCCAAAACCTTTCCCAAAAGTTTAATAACATTTTTATCTGGAGTTTAAACTGGGAAAAGTGAATCGATATTCATGTAACTGGCTAAGTAACAGAGCTTTCTACAAACAAGCTCTCCTGCTAATCAGCACTTAGAAGGTCGGATCTGATTCAAACTAGGTTACTACTCGTTGCTTTGTGACTACAGTGATATGTTCTTTTAATAATGTCTTCATAAATACATTTCTTATTGGAGTCTTAGGTTAAGGAAAAAGAATGTGAAATATATTCAGAAATGATAGAAAGAGCAGGTGGTTTGTATTAAATTTGAAGTAATAACTAAGAAGCTGACTGAATTATCGCCAGCTCTTATATAACTGTAATTACCATAGTTCAGAATGTGGAGTAGTATATTCACAAGGTTGCAAAAACTGTTGCAGGATGTTTAGGACAAGGCAAGGTTAATCTGTAGGATACAAAATAATGAGTCATTTTAGGTTTAGTTCATTAAATAGCACACAGAAGAGTTTTTCTAATACCAGGGTTTAAAAAAAAATCAGACAAAAAAACCAATCTCTTCTACACGGTACCTCAATGTACAATGCAAATCACCTCAGGGCTGAGCCCAAACATATGTGATGCCATACTGGCTGTTACCTCTAAACCGTACTTGGTAAGACACCCACCCTAGGATGAAGTTACTCATGAAGGTACTCATGAAGGACAGGATAGAAATTACCATTGCACCACCACAGGTCTGCATGATAGAGTCTGAAGCCAAGGGAACGTAATTCATCATGACAGATGTATGCAGCAGCATACATTTCTGATGGGGTCTGGGCTGAGGAAATGCTGGAACATCTGTGGGCTGCTCTGCTGTGCAGGCAGCGAGCACAACGCACTGCCACGTACGTGCCCACCAGTATCTTCTGGAAACCAGAAAAGCATAAGGCAGAGCAGCTGCTGCACTCTGATTTCCCCCCTTGGACATTCAGCTAATTTTAACACTGTAATTAGCTATGTTTTGCATCTCAAAAGCAATCTTTTTCTACATGTGAGTATTCTGATGGTACTGTTTCTCCAAGGAACTGTAAATAGACGTGTTAAGGTTAACACATGGAGAAAGAGAGAAAAAAGTAGCAAATCAGAACAATTGGCCTAATTTGGACCAACCATGACTGCAAATTGAGTTGCGYCACAGCAACTCGGGTTGCAGAGCAGACAGGTTCCCAAACTACTCTTAAGATTTCAGAGTGAGGAATCTCGTTCCTGTGAGCCAATCTCTCAGTCCTTGCTCTGTCAACCCTACATTTCAGATCAATGGGAGATTTGATGGAGTAAGGTCTGCAGGACTTTCCTGTTTACATTTTTCGGCAGAGTGACCCACACAGAGCAGATCTACAACTGCTGCAGCTGTAGCCCTCATGACTGTTATCACTTGTGCACTTGCCATGTGCAGGAAGGCTCACATACACTCGAGCAAGCTGGCCTTGAAGCAAGGATTCAGAGAAGCACTCAGACCTGTGCAGAGCTGCCCCTCTGTCTGCCCCTGCTTGAGCAAAGCACCTCTTTAATTCCCTGAGACTTCAGTGAGACTTCAACATTTCATCAAAGTTAAGTTCCTGCTTAAGTGCTGCCAGACCAAGCATGGTTCCCTGAGCTGCAAAATATACGTAGCACGATTCATTATGATTAGATAACTGCACATGAATGTACTTGTACGCTTACTTGTACAGTTACAGAGCCATATATAGGCAAAACCTCTGTGCATATCTGCCTACACAGATGCATAATTAATTTGGGGAAAATATAACTGCAGACACAATGGGCAAGATTTCCTAATGACTGTGCCTTTCGAGCAAAAATAAAGTTTKTTTCCTGTAATTTTTACTACTACACAGACAGCTCAGAGAGCCAGTAGAAGGCTGTAGCAGCATAAAGACAGACAAGGAAACTATAGCAGTTCACATGAACAGATCCTTGGAAGGACACAGTACTACCCTCTGTTTTTCACTGTTGCTTTCATGACCCCTAAACTTTCTTTGACTTCAAAGGCAAGAGGGTTGTGGAGGGAGAAGCAGGATGGATCAGCATAAAACCACATGCTAAGTGGAATTAAGCAGACCATCCATCAGAATAACCCTGCCGTAATGGTGGTGAAAAGGTATGCCAAGCATAGCAGAATAAAGCGATAGAGGAGCTTCAAAACCACCGCAAGGTCAGAATAAAAGTTACAATCACTGTCAATTAAAATGCAGCAGATGATTCTGAAGGAAGAAGGGTTGAGCGGATGGTGGTGCCCAAGAGAGATGACACGGGAGGTTCTGCAACCCTAGCTCTGCACACAGAATTTGACTGCGTTTCCTGCTGTGGGTCAACACTAGTCACACTGGTGAGGTCAGTCTGGAGGAGTCAGTTACCTCTTGCTGCCCCTACCCGCTTCTCAGCCAACACTGAGTGTCAGGACCCCCCAGACCCTGCAAGTCTCATACACCCCATACCTGTCTCACACTTTAGCCCTGAACAAAGCCTGTGGAAGGCCAGGATTATAACCCACGTTGTGTAAAGCAACGGAAAAATGCACTGYTCTCCAAAACTGTGCCATGATAGAGCATTTCCTCCTTTTCTCTTGAGGTCTTCTTACACATACTTGAAGGAAATAGCTTGGAGAGCAGCTCTGGATAATGCACCCATACTCTTATGCTTAGTTTGTTAGTGCTTATATCAGGAGTGATTGTCTTTTTACTCTGAGTTGCTTTATCACTCACCATAAATAGGGTCCTGATTTCTGACTACAACTTCCAGCAGCTGTAATAGCAGTAATAAATAATAATAACAACAGCAATAATGATAGTTACGTGGAAAACAGCCACTTATAAAACGAATGGACCTTTGTGAAGATGAGTGGTCTTGAGAACATGGTTACTTCTTTCATGCAAATGGCAAAAATGATCATAAAGTAACTAGTCATACACCCTGAAAGGCCGCTCTCATCACTCAACAGGCAAATTATAATCCTTCAAACGCATGTGGATCTGTAAGGAGAGTATTTCACAAGGACACCTGTATCCCAGATGTTGCCCTCCACTAACAAGGCCTCCATATCAGTAAAAAAAAAGTTTCCCTTTTAGGGAAAACGCGACCTATTTCCCTCACCTCAAATTGTCAAAATACTTAATAACAGACACATGAGAGTTTCCAGGCCAGTATCTTGGCCGCTTTGGTGGCTCGTACTTTGCAACACAGCCTCGCGCAGCAGAGCTCAGCGTGTGCTCTGTGCTGATGCAAGTGGCCCACAAAGGTCTCTGGCAACTCCTCGTGCTCACAAGCTCCATGGGATCGGGCCGTGGGGAATCAGCCTGCTGAAGGCCATGAAAATCCGAGGAAACCTTCCACCCGGCACTGGGAGGCTTTGGGCTCTGCTTTCTCAGTAAGGGTGGGCAGAGGAAGGCTGTTTCTGTGGAAAGCAAGACCTTTACAAAAAAATAAACGGACCAACGGCTGCAGACAAGCCAGTGATGCAGCGTGCACGGTGGAAGCTACGAGAAGAGCAGCCTGCCCGCGCCCGCAGCACGCGCCCACACAGGGGCTGCTCCGGGGGAGCGCGGGGCTCGGGGCGGGCGCTGCCCGGGGCCCCCGGCCCCGCGGAGGCGGCGAGCCCGCCTCGGGGCGGGGGCGGGAGGAGCCGGCTGCGTCCCGCGGGACAGCGGCGCAGAGGCGAGGCGAGGCGAGGCTGGGAGCGGCGGGCTCGCCATGCTGCCCGCGCTGCTGCCCCTGCTGCCGCTGCCGCTGCTGCTGCTGCTGCCGGGGGCGCCCGCCGCGCAACGGCCGCCGCGCAACGGCCGCCGCGCGGTGCGGAGCGCGGCTCTCGAAGGCGCGGATCCCTTGGGGCCTGCGGCTCGGGAAAGCCCCGCGTTGAGCGGTGCGCTCCGCAAAAGCCGCCCGCCGAAGGGGATGCCGCCCTTGCCTGCGCTTTCTGAGCCTTTCCTGCTGTGGCGGAAGGCAAAAAGAGTGGGCTTCGTGTTCCAGAAAACATGTGGTCTCTGTACCACGCTGTTGTGGTCTATGTTACTTAAAGGAAATCAGATTAAAAAGCTGATACTTGGTTTTAAAACACTCTGTCAGAAAGTTTTCTTTTTTGTTTTTTTCTTCTACATATCTATCAGACCTCTTACAACCTCTTCTAAAGGTTGTGTGATRTTTAAAGCCAGCTCTGTTAAAATGCCTGATTTGTCCCTCTTGCTGCCTTTCTCAAGGTCCAACTCATTAATAAATTCATGGCTCGTCGCTTTCCAACTCCAGCAGTAAAAACCCTACAGTGAGTTTTGGCAGGTGGCAGGACTGCCTCTAGTGCTCCATCCTATCTCTCTGCCTGACACCCTGCTGGGAATTGGTATTAAACCAGAATTGAAGCATGGGCTTTCTCTCCCGCCCTCCTTCCAAAACGGATCCTGCTCCCAACTCGTATCTAGACTTAATACTTGACACGCACAAGTATCAAGTGCTGCTCTCTTGCTTGCTGGCTCGACTACAGCACTAATGCTGTCGGCAACCACGGCGTCAAAATACGGGATTAGACAAACAACAGATATCATAGTTGCCATTTCTAGGATCCCAGGGTTATCTGTGCACAAATTGAGCAGGGTTTTTCTTATTATGCCTCTTTCTGCAACAAAGCTGTTGTTTTCCATTTTCACGTGGTGTGTTTGTAAATTTGACATGCTCTTGAAATTCCCCGGGGATGATACTATCCCTGATCCCTTCTGCCCAACTTGAGACTTAACATGGACAAGAAATACTARTTTATATATGCACGGGTTGTTTGAYCTAAGCCAGCTTTAATAAACCTGGCTGCTGCCTGCCCTGGCTAGCAGCCACGACACCAGCATGAACTGCTCCCATGATGGACACGGTTGGCCACAACTGCTGCAATAACCCCTCCGGTYGCTCTTGAACAAGAACAGCTCCTCCAGGTTGGACTCAAAGCCCCAGGGACTTGGAGGCTGCAGAAAGATCTACCATAAAGGCTGGCAAAAGCTGTCACCCCCAGCCATAAAACCTCTGCTGCAGCATCCTGCCCCCATGGAAAACCAGCGCCCCAGCACTGCGTTGTCTGCTTTTCTCAACACAAACATCATAGGGAGATATCGGGGGGCAAATGATCTCATCACTGAAGTACGGCCAGCAGCGTCCATGGGACTGTGCTGCATTAGCAGCAGCCCTGAATACAGTGAGCACCACTAGATATATCTAGTAAATATCTAGTATGTATCTAGATGAATASAGATATATCACTATATCCTGCTGCCTTTTGTTTTAAAATTCTCCAGCTGCTATGGCTCCTACTAGTTTCAGGCCACATGCAACCTGATTTGTTATGAACTTGGAAATATACAATTAAATGTCTTTTCCTTTGCATTTCTTTTTAAGGGAAAGCATTCAATTGGAAAAGTGTACCAGGAAATGTACAGATTCAGATGTACAGGAATTCATGGTCTTTTATTTAGTTCTTACTCCATTTCTTTTACTTTCCCTTCACCTCTATCTTTGATCTTCATATAGCACCTTCTTATGCTCTTAGCACCTTCTTAGGCCAAATTTGACATAACTAAGACTAAGACTTTTGAGTTCTGAACAGATCTTTTATTTTTCTGTTCCTCTTTTGCCATGATTTAGAAACTTTCCTACTTTGCTATATATTTTTTTTTTTTAGGGGGGTTGGCATGAAGGTAGGGATAGACAAGGCTCTAACTCTTCATTACCAAAATGCAGCACATCTTGGGTGCCCATATTCTTACACTGAGACCACTACAACTCAGAGAAGTCCTGATTAGCAGTATGATGGGATAGGAAAAAAAAATAGTGAAAATATAACTGCAGCTAGACCTGAGTAATTCAACCCCTGATACCAGAAGGCTCAGTGCTTACAAATCTCCTTTTAATAATTTATTACAGTACAAGCATAAATTCTCTGGGGAAATTTCAGCAGTTTTATTTACCAGAGTTGTTCTCTCGTTGTTGCTGGAAGAGTTTTCAGAATGATTAGTCTTCAACAGGTTGCAGAATTATGTTTTTTTTATGGTGCTGAATTGATCATATTTTTCTCAGGCTCATGTTTCTAATTTGGATGTTACACAGATTTACAGAAAGTCCATTATCCAGACACCCGTGTATACCATTCTGGCTATGGCAACTCTGCATCTTGGAAACCTCAGCAGGTTTCATACACCATTCTATGTTGAAACAAAACATTATTTTTCTTCTTTTGAAGTCTCATAGTGTACATCCATTTTTTTTTCTTCTTTTAGCAAATTCTAGGCGAATAGGCATCCAACTCCAGTCATTCTGTAACTGGCATTGGATACCTAATATCTTTAAAACCCTTTGGAAATCTCACTTCACAGTAGGTGAAGCTGTGCCAGAGCGTATGCACCTGTGTGCAGGGCCTCTGAGTTATAATGACCTACACGCGAGTAGTTTCAAGCTCTAAATCTGGAGCTCGTGGGCAAAAACCTGAGCAAGCAGACATTTCTGCTTTGTCTTCATTCTGTACCTATTGGGCTCTCTTAGATTGCTAGAGGAATGCAATTCAAGGGCCAAAGTGTCTTCTAAGAGAAGATAATCATCACCTGGTGTGTTCTTTGGCTGTGTGTGCGATATCCAGCATCATATCCAGCATTTCAAGTAGGTAAGGCCCAATTCAGGTCCTAAAAAAAAAATCAATGTCAATACATTGCTCCCAGAAACTGAAAAAAAATAGAGGGGAAAATTGTGGCTTTTCAATCTTATTTTCAGTCAATATTCTGAGTTCTGACTTGACTTCAGGGATACAACAGAATACAATTTTTGCCACTRTCAGCAAGAATCTACCTTGTGCATTCACCTTAATATACTTGGAATTACAGGTGGTCCTACAAAATAGCAATTTAGAACACACCAGCCAACCCAGCTACAGAAAAACATTCATACATTCATTGCTACAGGGCCACTACTCTTTTTTTATTATAGTTCAATTTTTATAGTTCAATATTTGTAGTTCAATTAATCACTTTTTTGTGTGTGTGTGTTCAATCCCTTTAATGCAGAGACCTTACCAGCATGGGTTGGACCTTGATTCTTCATCAGCGGGGCTGCGAATGGTCSTGGGGTCTTTGTGCATCTAGGCTTCCCATTTGCTCCACCTGGATCCTGAGTCTGTATGGCMGTGTTGGAGCAGAAGTGTATTTTTTAGCAGATAGAAATAGTTTGTTGTCGAGTTTAGCCCATTTCCTCTGTTCTACGCCAGTATCAAGAAGAGGATGATCATGGCTTTATGGCAGTACTTCTTTGGAACAGGCCACTCTATAAACGTCTTCCATAGAGCTCTTACTGCTACATCTGTACATTTACTGAAAGGGGTATAGAGGTGGTCTGGGCTTTGTATGTCTCTCATGGTGTCTGCTGGCCACAGTATTCCTCGTAATAGCAAAACAACCCTTCCCATGAAAAACCGTCTCCAGACTAATGGGAAGGACAGCATTTTAGTCACCAAGCAAGGAGAAGCTCTGGTAAATCCAGGAGCCACTCCTGTCTCTCCCAATATTCTTGCATAGTCTCGGCCTGGCCATTTCAAGCCTTTTGCCCTCAACTCCGGCTCCTCGCCTTCCTTGGCAGGATGGCAGTTCCAAGGCTCAGCAGTTGGGCAGTTAATATCTTGGGCAATAGTATGGTCAGTTGTGAAATGAAGAGTAAAGGGATGTAAGTTAGGATGTGGTAAATACAAAAGAAACATTACAGATTTTCTTAAAAGTAGGAAAAAAATGTTCTTGCTGTGACTAAATATATAGTRTTTCAAGCTGGTGTCGGTAACTTGTATTAAAAATGTATACAGCCCTCATTTGATAGGCAGAAGTCAGGCTGGTAGCATATTAAAAAAACAGATGTATTAAAAAGAGCTTTGTAGCTTTGCAAAAGGCAGTTTGTTCAGTTTGCCCTTCTTTTTCTTTTTTTTTTTTTTTTTTTTTTTTTTTTTTTTTTTTTTTTTTTTTTGTCAAAAGCTTCCTCAGCTCTGAGAGATGAATAACGGGTCACATCTGAGTGTCACAATCTGGCTGCTATCAGAAAGAAATCAATATTTAATTCCTGCCAGTACCCGCTTGAGTTTCGTTCTGTGCTATCAAAAGCATCAGTCATGTTCAATAGCAGAGACCTTAGCACATGAGATAAGGCCCAGCTTTACTCTGTGCTTCGGAAACAAGACTCCATTAACCTAAATGCTTATACACAGGCTGGATTTGGCTCAGCAAGCCAAAGCACCTTCTTCAAAATGGCTGGAGTATAAAACGATATTACTAAAGAACACATGGTTTAAGGTACAAGCCACAAAGGTAAAATGAGCAAGAAAAACAGCAAGAACATTGTTCTTGTCCACTTGTGCTCTTCCACCTTTAAGGTGAGTTTAAGACAGCTTTGACTACATGAACGTGTATCTTGGTGCCTACACCAGAATCGTGAGGGGTAAGAGAGCAGTTAGGAACTGCTGCCTTCTCTGGTTGTTGCTGTTCTGTGACATGTGTATTGGGACTTGGTAGAGCCAGTGCACATGAGCTCACAGTGCCGACCATCCAGGTGGATGCACAAGAACTGAGAAACAAGAGCCAAGTAACTTGAAATGCAGAATGGATTAAGTGCTGCCCTGCATTTTAACTACCTCACGTGGAGTAGTTAAAGTAGAGTAAGAGTAAAGTGCGGGTTCATCCTGCTGAAATTTAATCCCGTACCTGASGTGGCGGAGTTAGGAGCACTGTTACCGTGGGCTTTCCCCAGTCGGACAGGCTCCCTGAGGGCAGCGGATCGGTCCTAGGGAATTCACAGCAACCAGCTGCTCGCTGGCTCCTCMCAGGTGGGGAGGAGATGCTGGGGCAAGAGTTTTTGGTGTAGTCAAAAGCCAAGATTTCTTTTATTATTTGCAGCTTCCTTAGCATTTCTAATTCTTTKGAGAAGGTAATGTTTTTGTAAACACTTTCACAAAAGGTGTGTCTGGTTTCCCRAAGAGCTGTGGCTAATGCCACAGTTAGGAAGAGATTCAGGCTTCCATGCTTATGAAGCAGTAATTTCTCAACTCGTATTCCTTCGTTCTGGAGTCGTTTCCCTGTTGGCTCAGAAAATTGATTCCTGCTGCAGGATTCTCTGTAAATCTCAGTCCTCTGAGCAGCAATACATTTTTCAAGACGTATAACTTAATTTTGGTGCTGATGTAAACAAAGCTTCTGCATGCACCCCACACATCCACATTTGTCGAGACAGGTGTGGCCAAGCCATAACAGAGTCACAAAAGTATATACATACAATGCAGCATACCCAGATTCTTAACTCCAAGACAAATTTCTTCTTATAAAGGATTATGACAATAGAGAAAGAAAGTAAAGTTTATAAACAGCATGGAAACATTTTAGCCAAAGACCTTGACAGAGTGTTTTTAAGGATGGGAAACTATTTTTTTTTTTTTTCTGAATTTATTAATTTAAAAGCAAAACAGAAGAATTATCTCTTTGCACAAAGATAATGTCTTGAAGTATGTTAAATATTTTCCTAAGGCCTTTATCAGCAAGAGTGTGGTCACGGCTAGATATTTGAGCCTATAAAAGTGCTGGGATGTAGAGTGTTAAAAAATTAGAACTACCTTCCAAATCATTAGCTTTTCAGTGAGAACAGCGTAATTACAAAAATTAAAAAGAAAAACACATTCTTGCTTTTAATCAGTAAACCACACTGATGAGATTTTTTAAACACACTTGCACATCAGGCCTGATGTGGATCTTTTGGCACTGGTGCATATGGCAGGTATTGCCGGAGAAGTCCTGGTGCCACCCGCAGAGTTACAGTGATGCTCAGAGCAGCGCACGGTCCAGAGGCTGCACACAAGTACACTCTGTAAAGTAACAGGAAGTTTTCAGTAAAAGCCACTTTTTTTTGAGGAACTGTCTTTAAGCAGCCTCAGTTCCTGCGTGTAGCTGCTGTTTGTGTAGCCCCTCGCTTCCCTCTGGCTGTCCATTTGTCTCATAGATTGTGATTATTATTGGTTCGGCTGTGATAAATCTCAACATTGTGCAGTTAGGGAAATGACCCAATATTTCCCTATATTTCACGGAGTTCCACAAAGATCACGTGGATCTGGACCCAAAGGTACAAAGAACTGTAGCTGAAATAATAAAGGACCTTTTTTTTGTTGTTGTTGTTGTTTTGTTTTGTTTTTCTACGCCCTGTTATGGGATATTTCTCTTCCTCTCCTCTCCTCTCCTCTCCTCTCCAACAAAAGAGGAACCCTATGCTTTAAAATCCTTTGTCTCTATTTTGCAGATCATTTACTCATCTCCCTGTAAAAGTAATCCCTTCACACGCCTTCGAAGGACTTAGAGATGCCTTCATCATGTAAGTTGACCATGTTTTCCATAGACTTATCATTGATTTCTTGTGTGCAATTCCATCACAAACCCCCATCATAAGTAATCTAAGTTTGAAATAATTGAAAATATGTTGCTAAAACATACTCATGGAGAAAAAAAAAACAAACTGGGGAAGCATAAACATAGTCATTTTTTTTCTTCTAGGCAGTATAATATAGAAGGTTCTTTGAAAACCTGTTATTTTTAAGTTACAGAAGATAACATTTATCATTTCCCAGAGGACTGGATATAATTTGATAATTGATCATAGGCACTTTGAGTGGTAAAGACTATAGGAATTTATCATAAAATGTTATCGCTGCAATGAATGGTACAGGATTCTGTCATTATATATTTATGTAATGCCCAAGTAAGTTTTTTGATTTGTTTTGGTTTTGTTTTTGTTTAGTTTTTTTGCTGTTCTGCACCAAGAGATAAAGCTCGGCATCCACAACAGCACACATCTGGGAAGAAAAACAAAATCATACATCATGTCTTTAGCCCTATTGATGATATTAAACTTTCAAAATACAATAAAAATCATTATGCAGCTATAATTTAGGGTTTTTCACCTGAAGCTTCCAAACATTTGTATTTGTTTAAATTCCATCAGAAATAATTCCAGTTAATTAATTATGAGTACTGAGTACACACTGCAAGGTAAACATAGGCTTTAACATTTGCATCATTATTCGTGGTCTTTGATATAAAAT
The DNA here is from genome assembly GCF_003342845.1 of Nothoprocta perdicaria. NCBI lineage: Eukaryota > Metazoa > Chordata > Aves > Tinamiformes > Tinamidae > Nothoprocta > Nothoprocta perdicaria. The sequence goes on from NW_020455766.1 coordinate 2,449,037, forward strand.
GATACATTGTCAAGGGAGAGGAAGCAACAAAGAGTCAGATTAGAAGGTTTAGCTGACCTATTTTGCCATATACTGTCATTATTCCAACCAAAAGATGGCAGGTTTGAACCTCCTTTTACTTTTAATTTTTTATTTTACTGGCATTGGATGTTCACTAAAGAAAAATGTTCATAACAAAACAGTGCAATTGGGAATAGGAGATGAACTCCCACAGAATCAATGCCAGCTTCTATTCTAGGGGCACTTTTTAGACTTGCCTTCACCAATAAAAAGCACATAGTATATCAGATGTTAAAATATGCATTAAATGTTAAGTAATTTCTCTTCAAGAAAAAAAATTAGTAAAAAGAAAAACCTTCTGCAYTTCCTGAAGGAAGGGACTTGAAGATTAATGCAAAAACCTGAATATATTCAACTAGATTAATGTAATTTTTCATGTTCATTGGTTAAACGCAAGTGGTCAAATTGTAGACTTGTGGATTTCTGCAGGTCTATCAAGTAGAAAGCAAAATAAACTAGGTCTTTGTGTATTCAACTGCAATTAAATATAGTACAATCCAAAGGCACCATATTCCTACATTCACTTTTATCCTAATGATTAACAAGAACTTAACATTCTCAGATGGGAAACCCAAGTAAGTCTACAAACTTTTTCTTACCTGTGTGATTTCATGCTAAACCTTTCCCAGCTGTATGCACAACCTCATCTTCACAGCAAATATGTTTTGTTCATTGACATTTTCCCTTCCACAAAGAGAATTTAATTGATTTCTATGTCTTTTTAATCTATCTCCAAGTTAAGAGCATAGAAATCAATGTCCTTGGCTGAAGTAAATCTATATAACACTTCATAATTTTATTGAGATTCAGTATTACTTTGAAAAATGCATACTTTTTAATTATAAACCTCTTAAATCATGTATATGGCAACTCATCACCAACTGTAAATCACCTGTTAAATTATTCTGTCTCACTGACACAAGGCATTTAGACAGAGGCAAATGGGAAGGCAGTAGCAGGTRGGAGGAACCAATTGGAAGGACAGCAATTTATACCCCAGGCCTGGAGAAATCTTTCACCTCAAGTCCTGTGAGTAGTCACCAGTGTCTCATCCCTTTCACACTAAGCTCATGGGTCTTAGAAGATCATGCAGGCAGCASGCCATGCGCTCAACATGCATTTTTCATTCACAGATATCTACTGCGATATCAAAAATAATAATCCACCTGTGAATTTATCTGATTACTGGAAAAATCATGATTTTTTCTTTGTAAGAAGTAAATACATATTCCATATATGATTTCTATATGTATTCTTCTTTACTACTACAAATGAAAAAATCAAGTCATCTTTTCCTACAGGTCTTCATAGCACAGTGCAGCCTCTATAGAAATTCTCTTATTGTAATTCTAATTCTAATTCAAATAAAAAAAAAGTCAGAACTTCAAGAATACTAAACCACTAACTACTCTAATGATGAAGAGTCRCTTCCTACCAGCTTGCATATATGTAATGAAAATAGCATTTTAAAACAAAAAATATTCAGCGTGCTGAATGCAAATTTGTGCATTTGTTTGTACATCTGTGGGGTAGATGACAATCGCTCTGTCTTAATAGCATCTGAAGAATAATAAACATTATCTACATCCTTGCTCATGCAGAAAGARCCACTAAATGGGACCAATCATATGAGCAACAGGCTTGCGGGCTTGGACTCACTCTATTTATCTTTGTTCTGGCCCCAAGTCAATGTCTGATCTACAATTTATTGAGAAAAATGGAGATAGGCTGTTATGCAGATAGTTATTAAAAAGAGTTGGCATGTTTAAAGGTTAATACTGCAAAAAAAATCACTCTCAATCCCTACAGGAATAGGTTCTCAAGATTTCTGTGGTGAGACATTGACACTGCTGCTGCTGCTGCTGCAAAAAAAAGGATTGTTTGGGTTTTTAGCAAACATATACAAAAGAAAAATATGAAATGGAGAACTGATTKCTGGTATTTCTTCCACTAATATATTGCTTTGTGTCTGCTTTTTTTGTTACAGTGAAATCTCTCAGAGCGACTCCCTAGAAAGAATAGAAGCGAGTGCATTTGACAACCTTCCCACTTTGTCTGAAATGTAAGTATCAGCTTAAAAAAAAAAGTCTCATGTTGTAATTTAGTATCCCCAAGGACTAAACAGTCTGCAGAGAAGTATTCCTGGACCAAGTCTTCCTGTCTTACTTCAGCTGGCTTTGGATTAGACCTATGATGAGAAACATCTCTCTCCAAAGTACCATAAAAAATAGGGAACACTTTATAAAGTCAAGCCTTGGAGATCTGAATCATGCAGAGACATCCATCTGTATAGAGTGTCATTGCCTTCAGTGAGCTCAGTGGCAGTAATGGAGCTCTGTGTCTGCTTCTACTGCCACTGTCTAGTCGTCTAAGCACAAAAATAATTTGAGATGACAACAGAAGAGAAAAATTGCAAGATGTCACTTTCTTTTTTGAAGTTTTACTTTTCAAAGCCCTGCAACATTTAAATACATCTGTTTAGTATGCATGGCTCTTCTTTTGAGTGYTAAAATATTACTCAAACAGAACACGTACTGATTTTCAACTTGAACTGTACAGCACAGGCATCTGAGAGAGCAAGCACTGACTAGGAGAATGCTCTGAAATATTTTGTGAAATTGGAAACTATAAATCTGATGCAGTACATYATTACTGCATTATTCCTAGTTTTTTTCCCACACCGCATAGTCAGTGATTGGCTTAAAAATGATGGAGCTGAGTGAGGACAAATCTGTCTTTTTTATTATTATTAATTATAAGTGAATTACATTGAAGCTCATTATTTGCTCACATAAGCAAGAGGTGCGGATTTGTCCAGCTCTTCTTGTGTCCAGCTCCCGCTAGCATCAATGCTGGGTTTAAGGAATAAAGGATTTGGCCTGATGTATTCCTGKGCATAGAGAGCTTGTCAGCTGCCTATTTTCCAAAACAACAAACTAAACAAGGCCGCTAGAGAAACGGGAGACTAGCAAGAAGACATGTTTGAATCTTGAATGCTCTACAGGTCTCACACTGCCCCAAGCTGCACTCAAGGGTAATTTCAAAAGATAACCAGGRTAGGCAGTTCAGTGTAGTTCTTGGATTTGAATTCTTGCTCCAATTTCATATGCTAAAACCTATGAATTCTGTAAATCATGTATGCAGAGAGAACTGGACTAGAGTCTTTGTGCTTTATGCCAAGATATGGGTTCATCAGATTATCAAGGAGYGCTTTCCGCATCTGTATTGAGAGGGCAGCCATCAGCAAACAATATTTCTTATCTCCATTTCCACTTACCTCCAATTTCTGCAGATCTAAGCAAAAAGCTGGTGGAATGTCAACTGGAATCTGGTGCTGTGTCACCACTCTCATAATGTGCATGGTGCCCTAACAGTTTAAAACATCCAAGAACTGGTCTCTCCTGGCTTGACAGCATCACTAAGATAACTGCAAGTCAAGTTGATGCCAAAGGGTATGCTGGCAGGGCAGGGACCAGGGTGCACACAGGTACACAAGTTCCTCTCTCAGCTGCACCTCCAAGACCACCTGTTAGAGGCACATTCATCATCATGTGATTTTGTAGCGTTCCTGGCACTGGCAACTCCCATAACGGAGTCCAGCAGCGAGTTCCTCTGCCAAAGCGAAACAAATCCTCAATTAGGGTTTTACTTACCCGTTTTAGCCTAGAATCACAGGATTTCAAAGTCAACTATGACTTCATTTCAGTGTGTGTGGTTTAGAAGAAGAAGATACAAAACAGTTGTCAGTGCAGTTAGCATTGGGCAAGGAACTAAATCCCAGATACCTGCCTAGTTCCAAAGCGGTAGGTCCCAGTACAGGATCAACTTGAATGTGGCAGATTATCTATCTTGCTTGTGTTGTGCTTGCACCTCTGAAACTCCACGATAGAGCAGACCCATTTTGCATTAGGCCTGCCACAAACACAGAACATAATAGTTCTGTCTCAGAGAGCCTGCAGACTGTGCCAAAATGCTAACTCTCACCCATAAATGGGATAGATAGCCAAACTGCTTCAGGAGCATCTTGTGTTGCTTATTCAACAATTGCAACTTGTTKTTCTTATTAATACTGCTGTATGTCTGTTAGCAGTGTAAGAGCCTTCTATCATACCCTGCATTTGACTGTTCTCTGATAAGGCCAATTGCTAGCAAAATTCAGGTCCCTCCCAAATATATCATGATTAAACTATAGTTTTTTTTTTCCATTACAGATTAATCTTGAACACAAAAAATCTCTTGCACATTGAGGATGGAGCATTCAGAAACCTTCCAARGCTAAAATACTTGTGAGAAAGATTTCTATTCCTTCTCTGCTTGTATTCTTTTTCTCTAAAGGAAGAGACAAATTACGGAAAGGAGTATAAAGAGAAAAGAAGCTTTTCATGCATTGCAGCACACTAAAAGTAYATGCCTCATTTACCATAACTTTAATGTGCAGTTAACGAATTGTGAGATCTTTTAATGGCCCAAAAATAAATTAACCCAGGGCAGACCAGGAATGGACAAAACTATAACAAAATAGGCTAATTAATTCTGCTATGTGCTTATTTCTAAAAGAAAGCTTTCAGATAGACAAGATACTATGCAAAGAGAGGCAAATAAAATTCTCTTCTTTGTGCTTAATGTAGAGACAACATACACAGCTTCTCCAGGAAACTGCCTGAGAATGCTACATATATAATTTCTATGTGTCTTACAAAAATAATCGTAGCTGAATTTTAAAAAATCATGTATTTCACCCACCTTTTAAAGCAAAGTTAGCTTTGCTTTAAAGTTAACTTTGTATTTGCAGAGTTGGCTTCTTGGCGCATTCCAGTCTTGAAACTCTTTCTGCTGTAAGTGGCAATTATGCTTTTCTCTAGGAGCATTTGTAATACGGGAATAAGAGAATTTCCAGATCTGACGCAGATCTTCTCATTAGAAGCTCATTTTATTTTGTAAGTAGAGACCCAGTCTAACCCAATATGAGCCTTGCCATCTTGTTCCTATGCAGCTGACAAAAAYACTTTTCTTCCCAAAGGGAGCTCTGTGATAATCTGCGTATGACAACTATCCCTCGAAATGCTTTCCAAGGGATGAGCAATGAATCACTGACACTGTGAGTAAAACAGTCATAGTTCCAGTTCCATCTATGAAGGTAATGTTTCTGTTTGAGGGAAGTAGCTTCACCTTATAAACTTCTTGAAATTAATGCCTCTAGAATAGATGTCTGGAATGCAGGCTAAATTTGAAATGCTTAGGAGGTAAAGAGTTGCTTTTCAGCTGGTAGCTTTTATGGATGCCCTCTGAGCACATTTTTTTCCTTAAGGCTAAATTAGGAAAGAAACTATGAAAAAGGAGACCAAGTCCTCATCTTCAACACAGTATTGTTTTTAAAACTACTGTCATCTGGACGTAAACTCCAAAAGCTACATGTGCCAAAGTCTGTCTCTTTCSCTCAGGGATGTGGTCTCCTCTATTAATACATTCAAGAATAGACCAGACTAACACCACTGATCCACACTTCAGCTAGAAGGGTGAGCCAGCTTCTTGGCTGCTAAAACAAGGAAGGCTGCTGAGCTTCAGATGTGCAGGGTCCCCACAGGACTTGCAGAAACAATCACTAGCTACTCTGGCACTGCAATCAAAAAAGAAATGCTGCATTTGTGCTTTGTTTCCCCAGTCATCGCTGGGAAATGGAATTCTAACCCTAGATGCCTTTTGGGAGGTTTTGCAGCAATTTAGCCCTAAAGAAAATGTATATGTAAGAATTTGGTGCATTTTACACCTGGTTCCCTTTCTCCATGAAAAAAAATGTGTGCTTCTAACAGTAATTTTGTAGGAAATAAGCAGTAATATTGGACTGAAGCCCTCAGAAGGCAGAAAGCGCACTTGATTGTGTGAGAAAAACTGCCCCAGTTCTCCACCGTCAGCAGGGACAAGCTCTTGACAACAATCAAATACTTTGCATGTCTCTCTGATAGCAGCAACTTTCTCACAAAGAGATTTGTTAGCAGGGTGCTTGTATTAGCAAAGAGCAGGAAGGGAGAGGACAAATTCATGCAAAATACAGATGCTTGTTATTACCATGATTTCCCCTTGCTCAGCTTACTTTGATTCCTATTAGTGTCCACACTGAGACTTTCTTTTTAGCAAGTAGTGGATTCATTGCTACAGCCACCTGTGAGACAGGTGGGCTTAATGGTAAGTAAAATATCACATCCAAGGAAGATGAAAGCAGTGGACAGCCAAGGTGAGGTGTCACCTGCTGAGACAGCAAAAACATTATGTGGATTTTGGAGTACATGGGCGTCACAATAATTACTACCAAGAAATGCTCAAACAGCAAAAAATGCAGACTGAAGCACCCATCCACGGGACGTGCCTGTGATTCATTCAGGCCACCTGAGGAAGGAGCAGCTGAGCAACAGAGGGCAGCATCAGGCCACCTGTGGAGTGTTGTAGCAACCAACACCAATGGGGAGGCAAATACATAAAGCTAAACTTTGCAGACTAGACTKATTTTTAAAAGGCAGCTGGCGTCCAAACTGGGAGCCTTTCCTTTTTCTATTTTTTTTTTCATTTTCCAAAACCCCAGCACACAACTCACCAAATATTTTTACAGACTAGCAGTGCACATGAACAAGTGCTCTAGTTGACTAAATTAGGCCCTTCAGTCAGCAGGCTGATGTGCTGGTGTGACAGTAATTTGTGCACAAATTTTTCTGTATTGACCAATACCTTTGCAAACTGTCAGAGGAACTGGACATAAACCTGACCTAAGGCTAGTCCTACACAAAGTTATCCTCTGTGCCTTTTTTCTGCTAGGAAGTTCTCAAAATAACTTCAGTAAAATTATGATTCTGTTAAAAGTAAAAAGAAAAAAATATACAAGAGACTGAAAAAGATGCTTAAAATTTTGCTGCAACCCCAAAGCATATAAAATGGAAGGGTCTAAGTCCCAGCTGGGAAATAACCAGTCGAATCATTTTTCTCCTACTGTTTTGTGATAAAGAACTCACAACAGGAATAAGAGAACTACCTAATCAGCAGCTCCCTGATTGTAGAGCTGTGCTTTAACTCCAGCCTATGTAATTAGCTGTAATTAGCTGAAGTAATTCTGATTGTTGCAGCATGGTCTAGTGATGTACAAGTAATCCATAAAGGTGTAAATTCAGCCTACGGTAACACTTTGCACTACTAATAGCTAATTTAGTCTTTCCAGTAGTTAGTTTTTCATRTGGATGTGGGAAGAGGGTGCACAGAGAATTGATGCTGCATATTCACGGTGAATTTTAAGGAAATTACTAATATCCAGCAAGCATATTTTGAATGCTGTCACATTGATTTAGTATTAAAATTAGAGTGCAGTGGAACTGTAATGCACTTACTGTAAATTCATTCATAGGAAAGTGTGAGGTGTGATCGGAAGTAAAATTCATATTTAAAGTGGTACAGGATTTATATTTGTAAATAGATATGAAATGTCTATTTGAGTGTGACTGAGATGACAGCTGCCCTTACAATATGTTAATCCCAAGTTGCTGAGGAGGTCTCAGTGGATAACAACACATAGTCAAAGCCACCTGGGAACTGGAACTCATGAACTATCTGCATTGTCAGTCCCTGCTGCTTCCCATTTCAGCCCACCCAAAAGCAAGTGAAAAAGCATCAAGAAAACATTTGTAGAGATAAAGGGTGCATTTATAAACTGCATCAAATTTTATATTAAGGCAGAATACTAAAGAAAACAGATATATGCAAATTATTTTGGAAACATTAACTTGGCCACCTGTTGCCCAAATGGATTTTTCCCAGTGAAATCAGACCCACAGCTCTTATCTCCTAGCGAAGGAAAGGAGCTGGAATGTAGGTGCTGTGGGCCCAGCCTTGAGGTTCCCCCCATGGGGAACTAAGACACAGCAATGGGCCCCTCGTCTCCCCGAGCGGCCAGCCACSTTCCTGTGCACAGCTGAAGCCTGGCCGCGTGCTGAGCAGAGCACTAACAGCTCAACACACGCTGGGCTAGGAGCGAGTCACCCCCGGCTCTGCCAGCCACCCCTCGGGCTCTAGCAGGACTTCTGTATCCACACGGGATTCGCAATCCAGCAGCACCCACTGGCCTTCAGCACAGCTTTCCAGCTTGGATTTCTCTGACCTCTGCAGTCTTGCAGCGCTGCCTGCAATTTGGCACTGCTGCCATAGGGAGGATGGAAAGAAAAGTCACAGCCGAGCCCCAGCCCATTGACTCGGAGGGTAGAGTCCTATGCAGAAACCACAGAATCCAGGTCTATTGTTTCATAGAGAAGTCTTGCATCCAGTTTTTTCATGCAAGGCTCTTACCTGGAATAGTGTCGTGTTTGGGGATCTCAGTTCAAGGTAAGCACAGGCACTGACCTGCTCAGAGCAGGGAAATTCTGCATGGAAACACCAGTTCTCCTAAGCATAAGGTGTTTAGTGAATTTAAGTTGCAATTTTATCATGATTTTAAAACTATGTCAGTCTTGCCTACCCCATGCTAGTGTTACCTATGTCCTTTATAAGCCAGACTCTCAAGTATTAAAACAAATACAGTTTTAAGAATTGAAACGTACAATAATGWAATATTCTATTTTCCCAAATCTCTTTTCCTTATGCATTTTTTTTTTATTCTCAGCAAATTATATAAAAATGGATTTGAAGATATCCACAGTCACGCCTTCAAYGGGACAAAGCTCAATCAATTGTGAGTATGTTTTCCCTTCTCAGGATTTTTCTTTACGAGTAAACCATAATTCCATGCTCTCAAAGGCTCACCATTCATATCAGCTGCTGCATCTTGCACTTCCTGATGCCCACTGGAAAGCTGCAGATTTTGGCGCCATTGACCTTTGCCACTAAGTKGCTGATTCTGCAGTATTTACTGTGTTTTTCTTGAAACATCATCTTTGGAAATAATGCAGTTACAAGAACAACTCTTCTTAATTACTAAAGTGTAATAAATTTCTAAACTTAGCAGCAGTTGTGTAAAACTTGAAAACGTAGCTCAAACCCAGGGAAGCGTAGAAGAGTTAATGGTGTTTGATTCCACAGAATTCTGAAGGACAATAAAAACCTCAGGAGAATACACAACGACGCCTTGAGGGGGGCCACAGGGCCAGATGTTCTGTAAGTATCAAAGCACTTTATTACCTGATTTTATAGGTGTCCCCCCTGTGCTTAGTAAACTACATTATTTCAGCGAAAAGGGAGGGTGTTTTTGGTCTTTGCTTGCTTTTTGTTTTTCTTTAGAAAGGATACTGGACCTCCTACCTTCTACAGACCAGTGAGACATATTAGTGCAATGCCATGAAGCATTGTGTGTTTTAATTAATATGTTTTAACTAGTAACTGTTCAATTAAAGCACCTAAAGCAGCCTGTAAGAGCAAAGAAAAGAGCTAGGGTGGTGTTCTTACTGTGAAGCTGGCTAGAGTCACATTTCTCCACCTTATTTGTCTTTCCCTGGCCTAAGTAACCTTCCCTTGGATCCATGCACAGTGATTTCCAAGMAAAGTTAGGACACAAACCTCATTGTGGGGTGTTTCAATTTCCCCAGGACAACATCAGCTTCTTGCCTAACTGGGCTTCAGATGTAATAGAGAAGCACTTAAATTCTTGATTGAAACTTTCACATTACCTAAACAGCACGCTCCAAGAACACCCCCTGGAATAAGCTCTTGGGACAGATGGGTAGGAAGAGGCCAAGTTGTTGGCTTAGACAGAAGACATTAGCTTTAGATATAAGAACCAGGAATTCACCTGTACCAAGTAGAGACCAAGTCAGGCAGACATGAACTTTAGTGTCTCAGGGCTGGACATYAGCTGAGTACAGACAAGAAAAGAAAGGATACCTGTCTGTGCTGCAGATCCAGTGTTGAAGTTGCTTTATGGATTTAGACCTTTGTGAATAACTGAATCACTGTTATCCAACTTCATGCTTTGTTGCTGTTTTTATACGTATCAAAAGAAAATGTTCTCTTTACTTTGCAGGGATATTTCTTCAACAGCTCTGGAATCCCTGCCTAGTTATGGACTGGAGGCTATTCAAGTCTTAAACGCAACATCATCTTACTCTTTAAAGAGACTGCCACCACTGGATAAATTCAGTAACCTTCTGGAAGCTGTTTTAACTTATCCCAGCCACTGCTGTGCTTTTAGAAATATAAGGACTGAAAAGTAAGCCCAAATAGCACAGTATTGTATCACTGTACTTCAGAAACTCCAAAATGGCAATTCTGCTTTGTTCAGCTCACAGAACCTTATCCTTATTCAAGTTACAARAAAGCTGTGGAACATAACAAGGCATCACACAAACAACAGATGTCTGCCAAAGCCAGCAATCTAATTTCCCTTTATTTCAGAACAGAAATGGATGTCATCCTGTGCCCAGTATCTGCCAGCAGGAGCATTATTCTAAGTTTGCTTAAGGCTTACATTTTCCTTCATATTTCAATTAAAAAAAAAAAAAAAGGAAGAAGTTCTAGCAAATGGAAAACGTATTTCCACCACAGTCAACAGCGTGTTGTCCTAAATAAAGAACTTCCTGCAGCCTTTAGCTAGGCAACTTAYTTAATGCAGGTGATATGATGACCTTGTAGAAATGGCAGGCTTTCAATTACACATTTACCAAAATAAGTATCTGACACAACCTGAAGAAGCTCAGTTCCAAACCCTTCAAATAAGAACAGATAATGCTATTCTTCCTGTTTCCAAGTTGGAAACTGCACAGGAAGAACTTTGGATTTGCTGATTGGGGACAATCAATCATGTACAAACAGGGGTAATTTTCTAGCATTTCTGTGTCAGTAAATCAGCTCTCATTTGGTTTTAGGCAGCCAAAGCCACTCCAAGAGAGTTCAGCTGAGGCTATGGACGTGCCACACTTGTAATCTATGGGTCTCTAGTGAAGACTACAGAAAAGATGTATTAGGCAGCTAGTTGTGGGAAACCACATTCATGTGCGACTTGCCTGCCATCATGTAAGGATTGTGTTGCAAGAGCAGGAATAGACTCCAAATCTTTGCAGCAGTTAGATACTTTCTCTGTACACTTATTTTACTACATGGTTCCTGCTCCTACAGGAGTCAAGCAGTTCCTACTGTCACGCACTCCCATGTAATTCCATATCTACTGAGCTGGCATTCAGGTCTAGAGCAGCCTRTTTCTGTCTCCTACTAGGCACTTCTGTGGCCTTGTACTCTGCCTACAGCCATCCTGCCCCAGTATAACTACCCTGTCCTAGATCCCGTTCCTCAACACCTATGAACTGTGCTATCCGGTCACTGAGCTATGGTGGTCTTACTACCTCTGACACAACATTTAAACCAGCATCAACAATCTTAAGGAAACAGTCTTAAAATCCAATATTCTGGAGACTTCTGGGGTGCCATAGTGGCGTGCCCATCCACGGAGCCATGTAAGAGGAGGAAGGTAGGGTTTTGTTCTCAAGATTTTCCTCCACTGGACAGAATGTAAAGCAAAAAGCAGCACATAGCACCACCTAAAAAAATACAAAAAAACCCAACTTCTCTTGTCAACTCGTTATTTAGAAATATCAGATGGGAGTTTATTTTAGTATTTTAAACCACTATTTCTCTTGCTGTAAATAAATCTTTCAATAGGTTTCCAAGATTCTCTTAAAAAATACTCAGAAGAGCTTAGGGTTTTTCCAAGATCTTTCTACTGCCACAGAAAAGAAGTCAGACAAAGGTATTTCTTGGAAGAGAACATGCCCCATAATTTCAAAGCCTCAAAATTAGAAATTTTAGCAAATACATGGTCTTTTCATTTGTTCTTCACAAATTACYTTTTTTCCTACATTTGAAGTCTACAAGCAAATTCCAAGCAATTTTTTTAAAAGAATAAGACCAGCTTTCCAGCACTTGTAAAAAGATGTACTTCTYTAGAAGCCAGCTTAGCTGCTACCACCTACAATGGCTGAGAGTCTGTCCCATTTCAATATAGTCAATATTTCACTACAATATTACAGAATATAATTGAGAATGATTGAAGTATACATTGAAAATCAACTTTCTTTTCATCCTTATTACAGGCCAAATTCCTTGCTTTCCATTTTTGACAACTTCTCTAAAGAGTGTGAAAGCACCATGAGGAAATCAGCTAATGAAATATTGTAAGTACCTCTCTATATCCAGAAGCTGGAAATAGCATGTTTGCTATTTTTGCAGTTTTGCATATGCATTTTTGTGGAACAGCATGTCTTCTATTACAGTTCAAGTTACAAGAGTTGCACAGTGATAATTTTACTATTATTTAATCAAGATTTGTGATCTTAATTTTTCAGAACCGCCCCCCCCAAAATAATCTCTTGGATTGTAGTCATTTCCAGGTGAATTATTAAGTCTTTCAAAACAGTGATTAAGTATTTGAGAAAGCTAAGAGCCTATGTGGACACTTTCTATGCCTATGTCTAGTAGATAAGTGTGGCTGTGTGTTTCAAAGAAGACATGCCAATGTTAATTTTCGCTAATAGAAAAGAATGTGTCAAGTTTTCCATGAAACAAAAGGAGTTCCTGAGTTATAAGAACTTTGGTGACTTGATACGTTTGTTTTACCTGCTCTAATTGTGTCTTTCCCTATCATCACACTTCTGTTTGACAGTGTCAAGCAAGACAATAAGAACTGCTAATATCAAAACTAATAGTCTGAATCTACTAGTTGCTGAAGCTGTTTGCTTTGCTAAGTCCAGTTCCAGCAGCTCTCTGAGCAGAGGCCATGAGCAGAACTGCAGTCACTGCAATGGAAGAAGGGTCGTGATTCTGAAGCAGAACGGCTGCAAGCAGAAGAGTTTGGGGACCACAATAGAAATTGGCTCAAAATCCAGAGCTATCATTACAGACAAAAAGCTTGCCCAGGTCTATAAATAAAGAGGCAAACATAGTCCCTCTTCTTCCAACTTAAGCTGAGCAAGCAAATGCAAGACATGGGGCATTTTTTCATGCAGATAGAAAGCAGTTAGGATAAGAAGCAATCGGGAAGCTCAGTAAAGATATCTGAGAAGCAGCCCTACTTCATTTGCCAGTTAAGACCTTGATCCAGAAAAATAATTTAATGTCTATACTCAGGTGAGATGGAATTTTAAGCTGGTATTTAAATTGACCCAGAGCTACCAATTCTCTGCATGTTCTCCCAATGAACACTAATGATTTTCATGATTGTTTAGTTGTGAAATCATAGTTATTCTGGCATGGAACCAGAAGGATAAGTGCTTGCTTTTAAATTTTTTTTCCTTTTGTAGGCTTATCTCCACATTATTAATGACCTGGAGATTAAAAAGTGTTATTTTAAACACCTAAAACCATGTGTAATTACTCATTTCTCTTTCACTGCTTTGGCTTTTGTTAGACCAACACCTGTCATTATTTGTTAACAACCATCTCAACACAGTGAAAGAGCTTTTCTACCTGTGTTGCTAGATGTAGTCAAAGAATTACAGGGTAGGGGGCTAGTATATAGGAGGCACTGAGACCTAGAAGACAAACTCCATAAGATGCTGCTCTTGCACCTTCCGTGCTGCCCCGTGCCCTTCACAGTACTTAAAGATTAACCATGTCATGGGGTGACCCCTCAGCGAGCTGCTGTGCCCTGCACGGCTTTGAACCTGAGGATCTCTGGAGATTTTCCTSCTCTGTGCCCTCCCCGCTGCAGGGACCTCCAGTCTCCGATACTACATTTGACTTGATCCTTCTGGGCAGCTCCAGCCGGCCCAGCAGCTGGCGAGGAGCAGCACGTGGAGAGCACGGCGAGGCTCTTCCCCCTTCCACATCTAAGCTACATTTACCCCGTCAGGGCCCTGTGTCCAGTCTAACCTTCATATATCCCTACACACCAAAATATTCTTCCAAGTTAACCATGCACTTCCACTCGCTTTAYAATACTGCTAACCTGCAATTTCTTAGCATTTCTCACCTAGAAAGCAATCCAGATAAAGCACTTACAACCAGGTTTGAGAGAGCATCGCTCTGGAAGTGGCTGTGGCCTCTTCTGCTCTCCCAGTCTGCCAGCAAGCAGAAGCCATCCTTACCAGGCTTCATTGGGTGCAAACACTCTGTAGAAACACAACTAGAAAGTATGTGCTTTAAAACAWCTTTCATCCGGTGTATTTTATAAAAGAATGCGAGCAACACGTAACAGATAGTTCCAAGCCATTCACTTTTTGTGTGGGGTTGTTCTTCAACAGCTACAGGGATGACTCTTACAACGCATCGCTGTGGTCACTGGAAAAGGACACGGCCTCGTTGGCAGCGGACGAAGAAGCCTCTCCTTACAGCTATTCAGCTCTTTTTGACGAGGACGAAATGGCTGCCTTAGGTTTTGAGTATGACTTTTGTCAACCGAAGATACTCACGTGCACTCCRGAGCCAGACGCGTTCAATCCCTGCGAGGACATCCTGGGCTACAGCTTTCTCCGAATCCTCATCTGGTTTATAAACCTCCTGGCGATCGCCGGCAATTTCACGGTGCTGCTCGTCCTCCTGACGAGCCACTACAAGCTCACGGTCCCGCGCTTCCTCATGTGCAACCTCTCCTTCGCCGACTTCTGCATGGGGCTCTACCTGCTGCTCATCGCCGCCGTGGACGCGCAGACCAGCGGCCAGTACTACAACCACGCCATCGAGTGGCAGACGGGCAGCGGCTGCGGCACGGCCGGCTTCTTCACGGTGTTTGCGAGCGAGCTGTCGGTGTTCACGCTGACCGTGATCACCGTGGAGAGGTGGTACACCATCACCTACGCCATGCGGCTCGACAGGAAGCTGCGGCTGCGCCACGCCGTGCCCGTCATGCTGGGCGGCTGGCTCTTCTCCATCGCCATCGCCRCCATGCCCCTGCTGGGGGTCAGCAGTTACATGAAGGTCAGCATCTGCTTGCCCATGGACGTTGAGACGGCGCTTTCGCAAGCCTACATATTGACTGTCTTGGTGTTAAACGTTGCGGCCTTTGTTGTCATCTGCGCTTGTTACGTTAAGATTTACATAGCCGTTCAAAACCCGGAGCTGGTGGCTGCCAATAAAGACACCAAGATCGCCAAGAGAATGGCCATCCTCATCTTCACCGATTTCACCTGCATGGCCCCCATTTCCTTTTTTGCCATATCCGCCGCCTTCAAAGTGCCTCTCATCACAGTGACCAACTCCAAGATTTTGCTGGTTTTATTCTACCCGGTGAACTCCTGCGCGAACCCCTTCCTGTACGCGATTTTCACCAAGGCCTTCCGAAGGGATTTCTTCCTGCTGCTGAGCAGGCTGGGCTGCTGCAAGAGCCGTGCCGAGCTCTACAGGATGAACTACTTCTCCGCCTACACCTCCCACTGCAAAAACGGCCCCAGCAAAGCGCCACGAGCGCTGCTGCTCCTCTCCGCCCTCGAGAAGCCCTTCCCAGCGGTGCGGGACGCGGCCGCGCGCAAGGAAAGTTAACCTGGAGCAGCCCTCGCTCCTGCTCCGTACAGCGTCAGCCGTGACCACTCCAGGGCCTGCTGCAGTACCTCGAGCGTTTTGCAGTAAATAAATGTGACAATAATTCTTACACAACGTTACTGTCCTGAGCTTCGCAGTAACATTTTTCCCTTTTCTTTTGTTGTTGCAGTAAATATGGAAGATGCTTGTTAGGCAAAATGCGTCTTTTGAGGGGAGCTTGGGGAGTCCAAATGTGGAGCTTTGCACCTCCCCAAGCTGACTGGACTCCMATGTGCTCTTGAAGTTACCGGGTGCTGCTTCTACTCAAAGCAGTGGTGCAGCCTGGCTCCCTTCTCTCCAGATGTGCTTCCCTGGGGCATTGAAAGCCTCTCTGCCTCCTCAGGACTTCCTCTCCCCTCCATCGGCTGTGCTGGCATTGCTGGGTTAACAGAGGGGCATTAGGCTCGATGCCTCCCTGCAGTTCGTCAGCAGAAACTCCCCATTACAGCACCCAGCTAGAGAGCAACGTGCAGGCAGGGGGTTGCAAAGGTGTCGCCCAAGGTGACATCTGACCTGCTGAACCTTCGTGACCGGCAGGCTCACAGTTTACRCTGGAGCTCAGACTGAGCTTGTAGGCAAGAGATTTACTTTAAGAGAGATTAACCTGTACCCCCACCATGTACAACCTGGAAGTAACTGAGATTACCCCAACTGCCCCACTTACTCCACAGCACGCTTCGTGTATTGTGCACGCGCACACACGCACATGAAGTGCAGCCCACGAAGGCCCCGTCGCAGCAGCAGGATRGCTGCTACCTGCACAGACAGGTAACTGCTGCCTTGATTTATCTTCAGGAACAATATTGCGCATTATTTTCTTCTCTCCCCTTGCTGGCATCACCGAGGACTTCTTGGCACTCACATTCCACCCCYTTTTCCAGCTGCTTAAGCAGAACAGTTACTTCCCAGTGGCTGTTTTCCCATAGAAATCTATCTTTTCTTTCACCATGCTCTGCCTGATGCTAAGGAGATCCAGATTTGTGGCTGCTCTCCTAACTTCAGTCAGGACTGAACATTCCCTTGTTGTACAACATTTATTCTGTTCACAKAAAACAGGCTGCCACTCATGCAGCTCGGTTGCCGTAAGCTAACAACCCACTGCACAGAAATGGGAGAATTAGACCTGTAAGTCCTCACCTGGATCTCATGGGGCAAATAGCCTCTCATGGGTGACAGGCTGCACATTGAACCGAATGCCCTGAAGCCCTCTGTGCTCCCACTGCACAGCAGATCTGCCCTGCCACCTTCAGGGGAGGCCACATTCTGCCCTGGCGTGATGTGCTGAGAATGAAGGCCTTGGTTATTGAATCCTCAACAAAAGTTTGGTCACATCGGCAAAAAATGCATGCAGTAGCTCCAAGCTGCAGAACCAGCTGTCCCTTGGGTTGCTTATTCTTGACTAGTTGCATTACCTCAAAGAGGAGGTACACGGGACTGCCGACCGTTTCTGTCAAAAGAACATGCTGGTCTGAGACCCACACTCAGCCATTTTTGGTTCACAGAGGCTAAAGCAAATGCTTTTCATTTGGGCTTCCAACTGTTGATCTTCTCAGATCACATTCCGTGCAGGATATATCCCTGATGCCTGAAGAGGCCCCGGCCACATCCTCAGCTCACAGGACACCCCTTACCCTGCAGGCAGGCCAGGAACAGAGCTGTGTAAGAGTCCCTCATTATATCAGCTCCTCACGGCCAGTGAAAACGTGATACACAAGAAGGAAGTGCCATTTACTGCAGCCAGCAGCCACTCTCGACTGTGTATTTTTCTTGCCCAACAGAGTCTTTCACTTCAAAATCTCTAATAGAAATGGAGTAAAAACCTGTGTTCCAAAGCACTCATCTGGCTGCCAAGACACAACGCTGCATTTCAAGTTTTGCATTAGCCAAAGCGATTCTTTGTACTAGTGTCTGGTTTCTCATTAGCTTGTAATTGCCTAATTAGAAATAGCGYCCGTGGCCCTGGCGGCACCGTGCACCAGCTCCGCATCCCGCAGGGCCGGGAAGCAAAGGGCACTGCTAAAAATACTGCTTAGGAGCAGCAAAAGCACAAGCCAGGCTCCTCTCTAGACCTACCAGCTTCTGAGCCCAGTAAAAGAGAACTGAACTACTTTCAGGCKACTTAGCTGTAAAAGGAACTTAAGACACTGTAAAAATAGAAAATGGGGCTGTGGGCTTTTCTGGCCTGTCTCAAATGATTTCTGAGATTGTTTCTCTAGATGGCACAAGGAAGAACCTACACCCATTCTGGGACAGGCCAGCACAGTGTCTGGAGCAGATATTGCCCCCACTTACCCGGGTTACAGGTCCGGGGGACAAGCACTTGCAAGCACAGCCTTCCTTTCCACCTAAGGAGATCAGAAAACTGTCCGTGCAGGAGAAAGGACTTGGAAACAGTGACAGTACAGCTCTTATAACTGATCTGAGAAAGAGGATGTGCACACAACAGCAAAACGGAAGGAAAGCTGCGAGGATTTTCCTTTTTGTGCTTGGCTGTAAATTCAGTGATATCTTCCATGGAAGAAACAAGCACCATTTTTTTTTTTTTTATTTAGAGAGAGAGCTGTCAAGTAGTGCCGCACACAAAACTGAACAAATAAGAGGGAGGCCTTATTAAATATTTAGATTCATGCAAAGCTTCTCCTACAAGTTACAGCTCTTTTTCCGCCTCATTGTTCTGGGGAAGCTTTCCTTCTCGCGTTGTGCAGTTCCAGGCAGCAGCTCACTGAGGTGCAGCCAGTGAGCCAGCTGGAGGCACAGACCCCTTAGCACACCTGCAGGCAGGGGCACTGGCTGAACTGTGGCCATCAAAGGCATCCACGCAGCAAACTGCTGAGACCAAAAACACTCCGAGCTGTCGTAGCTACAGAAATTGAATTCAACTTGCATTTTAATAAGGACCTTTTTGCCCAGCGTAAGGGTTCCTGACCCAGCAGTGCTGCTCTGCGGAGCCCCATTCAAGTCAGTCAGCAAATGGTCACACGCGACGGCAGCCCGGGGGTGCCCAGGTCCCTCTGCCCTGTGGCACTGCTGCCCCTGCTCAGCACGGGCACCCGGGCACAGCAGGAGCCCTGCCGGGCGCCCACCCAGAGCGCCGAGGCGCTCCCTTCGAGCGGGAGCCCTGCCGGGCGCCCACCCGGAGCGCCGAGGCGCTCCCTTCGAGCGGGAGCCCTGCCGGGCGCCCACCCGGAGCGCCGAGGCGCTCCCTGAGGGCACCCGAACACGGCTCACAAGGGACCTTTTCTCATGCACAGTCTGCATCACTCTCAGCTTCAGCATCTGTAGCCAGAGAAGGTAGCTGATATGTAAAGGAGAGATAAATGACTTGCATTGACAGTGAAAATAAGTCACGTTTTAATGGTAAATCACACTAATTGCATCTCAGTAGACACTGAGGGTAAGAAAAACAACCAAGAAATTCTCATATTTTGGTAGCTCAAGGTCTTCCACTCGCATTTCTCAGCTTACATCTAAAGTGCTTGCCTTGACACTGAAGCAAACAAAAAACTGCAGAAACGGAAAAGGAGGAAAGAGAAAAAGGAAAAAGCGCATAGTTGAAACAGCCACAGGTCTCAAACTTGCACAAGGGTTAGCTTTTTTCCTCCCCAATGGAAAAATCTCCAAGAATTAAGTTGTTTATAAAGGAAGTCATATGTTCACTGRCTTAAAAATTTAAAGAGAACCAAAGGCGCTGGAATTTACTTAGGTATTGTCAGCTAGTATTCCACAGCTTTTTCTTAAATTATTAATAAACTCAGCATTTTAGTCATTAAAGCTGTTCGTTTCAATTATGCTTCCTAGGGGAAAAGGAACGAAATAATCAGAAAAGAGCAGCAAATACAGCTGAATAGCTAACAATACAGGGTTTTAATTTGCATTATTAACTGCACAGATTTTACACATTTTGTTTAACAAGCTGAAGTTTGTTCTTTCTTTAGAGAAGAATAGCAAAGCAGGAGAGTGTTTAGCCGCTGCACAGAATGGTCCTAAGGGAATAAATGCACGCTCATTAAAGTACCTATTCCAGTGCAGTTTCACCACTCTGCATCTCCGATGGCTTTTGCAAAAACATAGTCCTTGCCTCCAAAGCACATCACTCCATCTTTTAGGTAAAACTTCCACTTGTTCTTACTTCGATGTATCTGATAAAAGAATTAAATCAAGGCCCCCCCAAACCCAAAGCATACATTAGAGCATGCATAAAGACACAGCGGTTGTTAAGCACGACTTACTTCCCACACCTTAGTTTTGCTTTAACATTCTGACAGCCTCTAACATGTTAAGCAAGGTTGCTCTTAACAGATCACAAAGTCTGGCAGCAGATTTCAGCTGCTTATTAGGAATTTCCTGCCTTTAATGGAACTGCTTCATCTTGTCGTGTTCAAGCTCTCCTGTCTCCCATTCAAAACCAGTCACTATAGAGGACACCCTCTATCCCTCACCCCCAAAAACCAGGTAGGGGAGCAGCCTRCAGTGCCAACAAGGCACAAGGAAGGACAGGAGAGCAAGGGAGCCGTGTGAGAGCTGCTCCCATCCTGGCGCACGCAGCAGCAGCCGCCCACAGGCGCAGCCGCGCTGCAGCGCGCTCGCTCCCGCTCCCAGGCGGGCGGCGCGGCCTGCACACGCTCCTGGGATAAGCAAAGCCCAGCAAAGCTCTGCTCAAAAGCAGGTACTCTCATACAAACAGCAGGCAAGAATTTTCCTATTCTGTTTCCTAAGAGGCCTGCAAAACATCTACACTGCAGAATGGATTTTCAGGGCAAGAACAGTCCTTTTCTCTGCAGCAGTCTCTCACAGGCAATAAGATAATGGAGATTTTTAACACTGTTCACATCCTTTYTTCTTTTAATTTAAAAAGCAGACTTAAATGTTTTAATAAGTCTGTRCAAGAAAGAAATAACAAATAATTTCTGTTTCTTGCTTTGGTATATACAATGAAAATCAAATAAAGTAGTCCACAACTGCCAATTTATAGTATCGGTTATTTAATTCCTATAGGCAGTTCCAGTCTTGCTCTCAGTATCAATTTTTAGAAGTGTAACTAATTTTCAGTTTAATCACAGAAGAGACTTGTTGCAGATAACATCAACTACCYATCACATTCATAACATCTCAATAAATTAAATTTGGAAACTTAGAGTATCAGCACAAAGTCAACACAGCGCAGACCAACAACACTGTCACTCAGTTTCAGCTGCATTTTCTACACATATGTATTTATATGTGCAGCTATACAACTGTAGTTATAGCTACACTTTTCAAAACAGTCTTTTCAGAAACATCCCCCTTTACACCTTTACAAAGACCAATTTTCCCAGAATACAGACCCCATTCATGTGGGCCTAGCTGAGCTCACCAAAGGAATCCCTGGTTACTTTAAAAGTCACTTTCTTCACACACTATCCGACAGCTTTCCACGTTTGGTTTCAATTTGTTTGGTCAGCTTTTATACTACTATAGATGTACAAGCACCCAGAAAAATACCAAATTTTTTTAAAAAAATTTTGTTCCACAATAGTTCAAAATAAAGCTGAACTTCAAGCATTTACATAGGATGGGCCTTTTGTCCTCCTTAAGTGTCTTGCTTGTCAGAAAAAAAAAAAAAAAAAAAAACAGATTTCTGGTAGCAGTAATAATAAAAATCTTCTCAGGAAGCACTTTAAGGACATGCAATATAAAAAGATGACACACTTCTTTCCTATTACCCATTTTAATGGTGTTAATTCCTAGCTGGAAAGGCATATATCCATGAAGGGGCTCCTATTACTTCAGAGTTCAGCATGTGTTTAAGCATTTGCAATATTACAAGTTTTCATTTTTCAAGATTCAGCCCTCTTCTGCCTTGCTTTAGCAGACTGTTATATGTCCTTTACTTTTCTCTTTTTCAGAAAACAGCAATCACATCTTCTATAACTGTCAGCTAAACAATTTACACCCTCAGTTATTAAGGCATTTCATTTTCTTTAAAAGGCACTGACACAAATTTGCTGAAGAYATTATTTAAAATGATTAAGGAACAAAGATAAAACTTATATACTGTACCTTGTCATACTGACACACTATCACATTATCCGTGTCAAACAAGTCAGGAGTGTCCTGTTCACTGACATCATCACCGGAATTTAGGGGGTCCTAGACAATAAAAATGTATTTAAGTAGTGTTTTTTTTAAACATTCTTTCACATTAGAGTATACATGGCATTAAACACTAATACAATGCCAAAGGTTACCCCCACACACTACACAGAACAAAATACACAAGAGCTAGAAACTCGGAAGCTCATGTTGCATCTTTACATGCTCATCTTCTGAGGAAGAAAAGCCCCTAAAGCCAGGGACGTGGGTCAGAGCTAAGGAGCCTGTTGACTAAGGGCAGAGCTGGCCGGAGAGCTTGGACTGCCGCGCAGCTGCCGCTCGTCCAGGCAGGATTCCAGAGGCAGACTCTGCTGGGAATTCCAAGGACAGAGTGACACGGCTTTCAGAAGAGCCTTTTCCTTGGAAACAAATACACCTGTGCTACATGCTGCCCTCTTCTCCAAACAAGCCCCTGCAGCTCTTCAAAGAAAAGCAAGCTAGATTTCTATCCTGACCTTAAAAAAAAAACCCATTCTATTGAGGTCAAAACTTCACCCATAGGGCTTCAGTTCTGCTAATTAAGTGTTTTAATCCATCCAATAAACAAAGATTCTGAACTCTTTGTTGTTGTTCACACTTCTCATAGCGAGTTCTCAAATAATTCCTCAGTAGTGCCACCTGCCTCCAGGGYACGCAGCCGAGCTGGGGCTTCTCCAGGCAAAATAAGCCAGAGATATTGGGGGTTCTCCAGCTCAATACCCGAGACAGAGAAACAACTGCAAGTTGCTCCACAATGCTTGAAAGCCAATTACCTCCTCAACTAGATCTATCTGAGGTTCTTCATTAACACCACTACTGCTGCTTGACYCTGTGCTTGAAAGGCTGTCCCCTTCCTCGTCCTCCTCTTCATCCTCATCCTCCAGAACTTTTAGATCTTCAGATTCAATAAAGCCAATGAACTCATTCTCTTCCATATCTTTTGGATGTGCTACTTCTTCCTTGGGAGAAAAATCGCCAGCTCCATCCAGCTGAATTATGCTTTCAATGTCACTGCAGATCTCCTTCCCTGGGTGTAAATTGGGCTCCATCTGCCCAGCAGATTCCACCTGACAGGAATAAAAGAGACCAGAAGCACCTTAGAAACCAACAGTGAAAAGCTTTCATTGTTCAGTGCACAACCTCAGATCTTCACAATACAGCAACAAATTCTGGGACACTTTCATATGAGTTTCAAGTCCTGGACTACTTGTAAGAACAAGATTTTTGCTTGTAGTTAGGGCTTACACCTACCTCAAATGAAATCCATGTTAAGTTCTTCCTCAGTAACAAAGAAAGCCAGTTTACTAGACTTCACACACTGTTGCACTCAACAAATTACTTCTTTGCAAAGATGACTTGGCCTCTAGAATTTCTATGGTGCTTCCAATATCAAAATTCCAATATTAAGAAAATACACAACAAGCTACTATCCCCCAAAACTGTATTTCTCATTTTGCAAATAAAAGTCAAGGCAAAGATCTTCACTCTCCACCAACTCAAAATGCTTTAAGTAAAATTCAAAAAGTTCAGAGAACAAGAGTAAATACTTCAATCCTTTAAGTTACTGCTCACAGAAACATTACAACTCCTAAGCAGAAAGCTCATAGGAGTGCGAGGGCTTTAAGCTTTCAGTCATCCCCCATTTCTCATTAAATCTTTATTGCAGCACTGAATTCACATCCACACACACTTGCTAATTCAAGAAAATAACCCTTTGTTTTGACCTTYTATCCTTCCTGCTGACAGTCTGCATCACCCTACCATTAAAGTTCAGATGAGCAACATAATATGCTTTCTACTTACTCTCATTTGCATTTAATAAATTTGCCTTAATCACACATAAGCAGTAAAACTCAAAGTCAGCAAGATAATGTGAACATAAAATATCTGTAAATAATTTCTGGAACAAAGATTAGATGAAGTCAAGAAAGAGGCTTGTTAATTAAAATCATTTAAAGAAACACATTTCCTTGCAGCTGATTTTCGCTTTGATCAAATCTGATTTTTCAAACTCAATAGGAATCTCAAAGCAAGTTAACTGCTCTTCACACGTGTGGGGTTAACATTCATCCCAGGGGACACTCCAAGAACAATGTGTCCACTACRGCCAGAATCCACCTACAAGTTCAGTGGCAAAATGACCTGGTAGATTTCAAAGGGATCCTCATGTATATTCAGTAAAAATAAAATAATAATAAAATGCATTATACCCATTTCAGTGTTTTGGCAGGTTTTTTGTTTGTTTTGCTTAGGAATTTGACATTTTGGTCAATCCGAGTATTTTTGCAATATCTGTGACTGAAATTCTAATATGAACCTAAACAGTCAGCTGCTGCTATCCAAAATAAACTCAAGAAAGAGCTTTTTCTTTAAAAAAAAGAAGTGCCCTTTGTCACTTGCAGACGTGTTTAGCGACATGCTTTATGAGCCTGCCCTTCACGCAGACACCAGCACCCACATTTCCCACCGGGTCCTACCTTGCTGCCCTGCTCCTCCAGGTCAGCGCGGTCCTGCTGAGCGCTGCCCATGATGAGCAGCTCGAGGAGATCATCAGGCCCCTGCTGCTGCAGCGCCGCCGCCTCCGGCTGCCCCTCCGCAGCGGGCAGGAGGCCGCGGGGGCTGCCGGCCAGGGCCCCGGCTCCAGAGCACCCGGCAGGGCGGTCGGGAGGGACCGCGGGCGCGCGGGGCCGGCCGCACGGGGCCTTCTCTGCCGCGCCTGCTGGCTGGCTCCACGCTGCTGCGCTCGCGAGGGGCGGCCGAAGCAGCGGCGCGGCGACGGGGCCCGCCGGGCGCTCTCGCTCCGCGGGCTGCGGGCCTCGCGGGGCAGCGGCGCCGGCCTGCAGCAGCTGCAGCGGGGGCTGCAGGAGACGCGCGCTCCCCGGGGCCTGCGCCACCACCACGGGCACGTTCACCTTGTAGAGGTGCCCTGCGGAGAGAGGAGGCACCCACTGCGGCGACCGCTTCGGCTGCGGAGCCCTACAGTTGAAGGGCTGACCCACTGGATTGTTCTACCACACCTACACCACCACACCACTGACCTAAACCTGCTTCCAAGGCACTTCAGAAACTAGAGGCTACAAGAGGCAACCGGGAACAGCCATTCCCTGCATAAAGGGATAGGTCACTCCTAAGGACCACTTGGCATCTCCATCTCTTCCTACAGCAGAAGACTCCTGGCGTACCCATCCTCTCTGTGTGTGGGAGCCACTMCAAACACCCAACCCTTAAAACTATTATTGCTATCCATGTTAGAACTAGGGTGCGAGAGCCAGGTTCCCCATTTCATATAACTGAACCATTCTCCACCTCCACCATATGAGGAATCTATACATATACCTACATACACAGATTCAATGAAAACAGTCTATAGCTCTCAAAACTTCAGGACATACATTAAATAGGCATCTGATAGCATGCATTCAGAGACCAGCATTTTGGAAGGGGACGTACGACTGAGCCTTCACACTCTAAGCACTACCAGCCAACATGCTGTAGTGACATTAGCCAACTTAGGCAACTTCACCCGCAAAAGAGGGTAAACAAAAAGAGTAAGAGGCAGATGGATTTTATTTAAAGTAGTAAATCTTGATTCTGACACAACAGAAAATGTCTTTGATTGCTTAAAACATGAAAGACTGTCTCTCAGAGGACAATGATGTCATCATCTTTTAAAACAAAAACTCCAACACTTTTAAAACAAAACCTGGCATCAATTGCGGAGCCAAGTTAAGGTTTAGTGCAGAAGTACCTAGCCGACATTGTTGCTTGCCAGTTTACCTACTCCAGGCAGCAACTGCAAGCAGTAACGGATAAGGAAGAGGAGAACTGTCTCTATCCAGCTATACTTGAACTTCACACTTTTTCTATTAATTACATTTGGGAGCATCTTTCAATATCCACACACACCCAACACACAGCACCGTTTCAGATCTCCTGTTTTCAGTCTTACCACACGCCGTCTGTAGCGTCACTCCGGCAGGGACGTGCAGGGGRTAAGCAACACCCGGCGGGAGGGCAACAGCCGCAGCCGGCTGCGAGGCGCCCTAGACACACAGCAGCTGCAGTAAGTCACAGTTCATGCTTGGTCTCTTAGGGCCTAACTCTCATTTAACACAGCTGTGTTTAGGCCACTGGAAAGTGTCCCCTTAACACACCCATGGTCCAGAATGCCTGCTCAGAGCTGCTTGTACCTGAGCTCATGCATTGCTTCACACAGCACAGGCTCCTTGTCTAGGCCCACAGTCACTTCATAGCCTTTTCATCTCTCCCAGAAAGCCAACAGTTGGATGCAGCTCTCCTTTTCTACTAGCTGCTCCCTGGAAGTGCCCATTAAACATGCCAGGGAACCTGCAAGGTATGTGTGTAACATCCCAATGTTGCACTTCAGCTTGGCAAGCAGCGTTGTTAGAGGCTCAGGGGGCACTCAGGATGTTCACCAAGCTTTAAAAGACACTAAAAAAGAGACACCCTCCCCTCTCTCCAAAAAACTCAGCCATATGAAGACTTTGGAATGTGTCACTCCAAAAACTCCCACTTGCTTCTCGATTACTTCCAGGCCTCTCAGGTAATGTTGCTTCCATGATGGACTAATGCTGCTGTTTCTCAACTACAACAGCAGTCTGCTCTCTGCAAAGCCCAACTTCTGTGTGGTTTTCAGCAGAAAAAGAGGGGCTACAAGTGTCAAACAGATTCTCCAGCTGCTGATACTCTCTCAGAAGGACTTCTGCTTCCTTGTCTACTACACTACATTGTGTACAGGTAGAATTATCATGAGAAATGCTACCTTTTCAGTCTCTAAATGTTGTCCTCAAGTAGCACRTGGAGAATACTTAATGTTTACGTCCTCTCAAGTGAGGAGCTTAACTCTATCATTTAGAATTCAGTGCAGTCAAACTGAAAACAAAATGGCACTACAGCTACCTACCAGGTCTGCTGCTGTGAAATGCTGGAAACCCCTGCCAGTCGGGATGACTAAAGAAGCTATTAAAAGAAAAAGAAATGTATTTTAAACAGACATATTTGATCACTCAGTACTTCAGTACTTTCCAGCAAGCATAATAATCTAAGTTCAGTTCACGCTCACAAGAACAACACACAAGTAAGCACATCTACATTATGTTGCTGAACGCACTTTTCTTTTATGTTGCTTCACATTCGTGTTCAATTCAGACTTTATTGTTTTATATTCTGACTTTGGAAAAGTTGCATTTTGTCAAAAACTAGTCTTAGAGGTAGTATGATTTTAAAAAGATTGAACAGTTAAATGGGAGTATTTAAGTAAGTTGCATTGTAAAAAATAAGCATGACATTTCTACTTACTAAATCACCTACAGGGACAGATGTGCAAGCTCCCATTTTAACACAACCATGAATGTTTGTCTCAAATACACTGCCTTGTTACCACGAGGAAAGTTTGTCAGTGATTTTCTGCACCAGTACTGATGCAAAGGTGTGAATGGCAGGAGCAGTAGGGCAGGGTATTCAAAAGCCTTCACTACTGAGCTCAGTGCAAGAAAGTCAGTCAAAAGTAAAATTTCCATAGGCTTTAAGAGCACTGCATTCCAGCTTAACACTATCACACTGGTCAGCTGGACTTAATCAAGACAAACAGACCTTGATGTCAGTTTGTGTGAAAAATCAACTACTTCTGTGTGATGCAAATTACCTGCTTTTAAAAAACTGAAAGACAAACAATCAAACAAACAACAACAACAAAAAAAATAGGCCTCCTGCTCTTGTATTTGAGCAAGGATTCACTTCATTTACAACTACATACACATATTTAGAGATGATTCATATTTAAAGACTTGGCTCCAGCACAACAGCAAAGCTGCATGGCACAAACGTGCTATGTAACCCTTAGGACACAYCATGCTCCACATTGCTGCGAGGAAGTGAAAGTTTAACCATTCTAGTGAATTTGCAATTGAAAAGTTACATTTTTGCACTGCATACACGAAGGCTAAACTTCACATTTTCTTGCTGGAAATAAWCAGCAGATCATGGGCTGCTAGATACAATTGCATTAGTTTATGAAAATTTAGTTTGTCTTCTTCTATTGGTCAAATTCCACTTTCAGATCCACGCTGTGTTTCATTCTACTAGATACTATACACACGAGCACCACAAACCAGGATTATCCCAGCACCCTCAAGTCTTCTAAAAGGATTCTCCAGTCACTGAACTATCCCTAARTTGCATCTGTTGTGTGCAACCATCTGTTGTGTTCAGCAACATCCAACCTGCTGAAGCCTGCAGAGCATGATGAAAACCRTGCGGTAACTGCACAGTGAACTGGGGCGGCTGGTGGCTGTGTCTGAAGAAGCCTTCTGTTGCTTTGGACTGCATCACCTTGGTTTCCCAAAGCTGCAGAGAAAATACCAACATCAACAGATGTATCAGCTTTAAAAAGAGACAAGCAAACCAAACACTGCAATGATAATCAAATATCACCTTTTTTTTTTTTTTTTTTTTTAAGAATGAACTGACCAGTTCTATTCAATAAATACAGCAAAAATTACTACTGCATTTTGGCTTCACAGGATATTTGAAACTCCAAGTTGGAGGGAAATCTGCATCTTTCAGCAGGCAAATAGAAAGACAGAGGTTTTATTAACTTAGTTGATCCCAACAAACCTGCTTCAAGTCTTTCAGAACCTGTTCCTCTACGCCCTCTTCTGCAAAGAGTTCCCGAACACCTTCGATCACATCTTCGATAACAGACTTGTAGAGTTTAGGCTAAATAAAATAAAGCATTTACAAGTTAGGATGACGATTAAGTCATTTGCAAGGATGGCACAAAGCCTAATCTGGCTGCATAAACCACTGCTGCAAGCTGAAAATAGAGAGATCAGGGCAATGTGCTCAAAGCTCTGCCAAGGACACCAACATTATTTGAAATGACCATTTAAAATTGTTATCTGCTGCGTGGTGTCATTCTAGCAGCACTGGCTAACAYCATAACCCCCAACCTGAGGGACAAAAAACAATCCAAACTACCAAAAAAAGCAGCAACCTCTCTGCCAGAAGCAGTATGTGAGTAATCTGAACATAAAGCACAGAGATTATTCCTTTGTGGCAATAATCAGATGCTATACGGTCATTTATGTATGGAAATCACCACACCTAACAGCTTAACACCACAGTTATCAGTACATATCATTTGYCTTGTATGAGAAGCCAACTGAAACGTGACATTTTCTCTCTCCTGCACACAGCAATATCATTATATGCAAATCCTCATCTCAGATCTGCATAGCCACATAAAAGCTTCAAGGTTCACACATTCATAACCAAATATAACAAAGAGCCCTTAGCATTTTTGAGTTTTTTTTTTTTTTTTTTTTTTAAACACTAACCGTCTAAATTATCAGAACAATCCGTTAGCGCAAGGCTAAAATACAGAGCTTAGATTTTCAGGAAACCTCAGCAGTCAGGACTCCAGGATTGAGATCGCTCACGGTTGCCTAACCTAACACAAACTCATGTCCCAGTGCTGCGAAGCTGTTCCCTGCTACCAGGGAAAGGTACTTTACAACAACCAGAAGCTACAGCTCAGTTACAGGGGCAGACGGACACCATGCTGGCTGTTACACCTGAACCTCATCCAGCAGCTACAACCGGAGCACCCGCTGCTCCCAAGCAAAGCCCAAGGGGGTCCCCACACCAGCAGCTCCAGTTCCCTTAACACAGAAAGCAGGGAGAGAGCCCGACTAACACCTGCCTCCAGCGGAACAAACCCAGGGCACGGAAACACCCAAACCCAGTGCCCTGGGCTGGCAGGCGCAGCCGGCAGGAGGCATCAGGCTGCCCCCAGCCCTTGATGGAGGGGTCTGCGTGAGGCTGCCCCGGGGGCTGCCCGCCGTCCCGCCAGGACGGAGCCAGACGGGAGCAGGTCCCGTCACTCCGGGCCGGCTCCTCACCACGGGGTTGCCGTGCGCCATGGCCGCRGCCACAACCCCGCGGCGCCGCCGCCGCCGCCTTAAGGCGCCGCCCGTCGCCATGGCGACCCGCGCGCCGCACCGGGCGGGACGGGCGTTGCGGCGCCCGGCGGGACCCGCCGCCATCTTAGGGTGCGGGGAGGCGGGTGGCAGGTGCGCGGCCATAGCGCCTGGGCGGGAGCGTCGAGTGTCTCCTTGACGGGGAGGAAGAGCCACGCTTAGGGTGTGGGTGGAGAAATTCACGGAAAGGCTGCAGGGTGTGCGGGGAAAAAAAAAATAAAAATAAAAAAGTAGAAATGGCCAAGACTTTGGCTCCATGAGGCTGATCCCCTCCATCCGATCTCCCACAGCCCTGGTGGCAGTGGCATCCTCTGTGCTCCCCACGGCTGCATTTCCCTGTTGGGAAGACCAGGCCAGGGGAGAGGTCCCATGTTTGCCCTAAACGGCTGGGAAGTAACTGGGTGCTAGTTACTAACCCCAGGTTTCCTCTTTCGGGGCCCAAGAGGGAGCAGCCACCACACGCAGTCTGAAACATCAACTTTGCGCGTGGAGGAAAGGGGATTTTGTTTGAGAACTGAAGGGAACAGAGTTCCCTTGTGGCATGTGCCATGTAGTGTGAAAATATAGCTGGGGAAACTGGATGGAAAAGGGTATTATCCTGCACTGATAAACTCGGGAGCCTTTACTACCTCCTAAACAGGAAGATAGCAGAAGCTGCCCGTTAAATAGCAGCAATCTGGTGCAACTACACAAATTATTGCATACATTTGCAGCAATCTGCTCCTATGTTAATAAAGAGATTTACCAAATTAGCAGCTACTCTTCTGGAAAAACAATCATTGTTCTTAAATATGTATGCAGGAAAGTACATATTTTTGCCTTACTTTATGCACCTTCCATCCATATACAAAGCAATATWGCCCTGACCATTCTGTGAAACCTGTGTTACCATCTTTCCTTTTTCCTTTCTTTTTCAGGTATTTTTGTAGTTACAGTGCTATATAGCCTTGTGAGGCTTGCCCTTTACACTTTAGTGTCTAAGTTACATATCAAGAACAACAAGAGTTTAGTGAAAATGCTGACAGGCCCTTAATTACATAACTACATTAACACCTACAAAAAAAAAAAAAAAAAAAAAAAAAAAAACCCCAAACTTTCCATAATACACTGTAAGCTGCATTTTCATGAATGGGACAAAGAGGAAATGCAATTTTCTATATAAGTAATTTTGCTCTGCAACACTCTATACTTAATGACACTGCCTAGATCTTGAATTAAATGGCAATTGCTTATTCAGCTGTTCACATGCTCTCAAGAAGAAGGCAAATCATGCTGCTTTGCTTATAGAGTAATTTAAATAATAAAACACATTTTTAAAGCATGGTGTTTACTTGAAACCGCCTAGGACGGTGCACGCCAAGAGAGTCATTATTCTTCCCGTGCCTGATTAGTCCTGTCACGTTAGCAGAGATAGCGGGAAGAAGTTGCAGCCTTCAGGATCTCGCCGGGCCCTGAAGGTTGCAGATGGGGAGTCTGCAGCTGGTTGCCACATTTTCATGAGACAGATAAACCTGACGTGCAGGCATCYGTGTTCAGGAGTGTTTTATGGCACAGAAAAGCACATGTATACATGAGCTCCCCACTTTCTACGCTCTTTCCTGTGTCTTGGGATTACAGAGCTCCTTGAAGCTGGCACAATGGCAGTGTGTAAGTCCAAAATGGGACAGAGAGGGCCCCAGGGAACGTCACACCAAGGGACTTCTCAGCTCTCCCAAGTAGTGGCTGAGTGGCTTTGGCTCTATCCATGGCTCTGTCATTTGCAGAGCAGAGCAAACAGGCTTTGCCTCGCGCTCCGGTTTGGCAGTGTGATCTGTAGTTACACATACCTGTACATCTGCCCAGCGGAAGGCAGCATAGACCTGCCCCGTGCATTGTGTCTGTCACCAGTGAATAGAAAAGATCCATCACCAAGGTTAATGCATCATTCCTCCCTGGCTAGGGCCGGTAGTCTAAGTCTAAAAGTGCTATTGGTTTGAAGAAAGTAAAAATTGGGGCTGGAATACAAGCTTTGGGGCTGCCTGGGGAGGTTGCAGGGAGTGCTTTCTACTAACCTGAGGCATTTATGCTTATACTTGAGATATGACAACAAACTTTATATCCTTTCCTTTAGAAATTCCCAGAGAAGCTGTCTGGAGCACTGCGCTCAGAGTGTCCACTGAACACGTGAGAAAACCCATGAAAAAATTACATTTCTGTGCAAGATACAAGTATCTGTGAATGGCTTTGCTTATTCTGACTGGCAAACTTTGCTGTTGATGACCTTAACAAAGCACCCGGGTCTTGCAGTATAAAGCACAAATTCACCATGATTTTCATGCTCATGGATTTTGTTATCATTTAAGCCCACTTTTAAGAGGGAAAACTGAGGCACAGTCTCTCGCCCACGGTCACTAATGCTAGTCAGGAGCAGCGTCCAAGTTTCATGCATCCTGGTTTGGCTTCCTATCAAATTATCCGTGTTGTGGCCCGGTCCCTTTAGCAGCTCACGGGTGTTTTATAAGTTGGGCTGCCTGGAGATGAGCATGCTGCACCAGCCCTCCTCATGGCTCACGCTTTTGTCAGCATTTGGGATGGTGCTGCTTAAGGGCACCTCAAACATTCGTTTACTGGACAGGTTTTAATTTGTAATTATTTATACTCACTCCTCTTGGTACATGATGTCTAGAAAAGATTTATTTTTGGATGACAAGCATTTATTAATTATTAAAAAATTTACATTTTCAAATGTCTTCTCTCCAGAAACTGAGGTCTGTAGCAAATTCGGATGCTTGGTAATGGATGCCCTCTCCTGTCGAAATCCAGTACTGTTGGTTAAGTGCACAGATACTCAACTGCATGAGTGCAGAATGCTTCCTAAAAGCATTGTTTTATAAATATCCTCTTGGCCTTTCTTTCTAAGTAAAAATGATAATCCTTAAAAGGAAATGGTTGCAGCCCACGGGCCGTCCTCACAGAGATGCCTTGACACAGCAGTGCAGAACTGGAATTTTTCTTTAGAGCGGAAATTCTCAGAGGGGCTCCCCGCGTTCCCAGCTGTTTCCTCAAGGGCACACAGTGCTCCGGCATTGTAACCAGTTTCACCAGCAGCAGSATTCTGCTGCAAGCCACATCTTTTCCTTCAGGGTGCCTACATGGATAACACCGGGGCCTCTGATTTGTTCTGCTTTCACTGGWCATAGGCAACTCCTCTGCTTCCTCAAGTACCTCTCCTTCTCTGCCCGATTGAGAGCACTTTATCTGTGGAAAGAACTGCCGCTTAATTCAATTTAATGACTGATTTTGATGACACTGGGGAGGACAGGGACTCTGACCTGCCCCAGCCGGTGGATAGAAGTGCCCCCCTAGGTAGATTGAATGCACTGACTAGTGCTGTGTGTCTTGGCTGCTTCCTAAGCCCAGCACCCAGTCTGAGTAAGTGCAATTCTGGATGAAATAAGCCCCAGATCTCCTTAATGCCCACCCCAATACGTCAGCCTGATGTGGCAAGCAAGCATCGAAATGCAATAGCCGTCAGCAGCAGCCCCACCGCCCTAGGTCTTGGCCTTGCTGCTGCCCTGCTCCCGTTCCTTCTCCTTGACTCTCTGTCCTCATTCCCTGGGTACCAAGGCTATTTCTAGTATTTCTAATATCCTTCTTTGTGCCTTCCAGGAAGGCTCCTGCATGGATTGTGAGCATCACTTACAGCATGTTATGATTAGTACTGCAAAAAAATTACAGGCTGCTTTTACTAAGGAAAGAACTGGGCTATAAAGTAGCATATACTAGGCACAACACTAGCAAAGCGTCCCAAAAATAAATGCTTTTGTGTTGTTACTTGCATTCTAGCTATCTCACCTTTTCACATACCTGAGTCATGTTGTTCACTGACACTTTCAAATACTGCAGTGTTTATCCTGAATGAGGACTGTCCTCCTGCTAGACACAGGCTGCCCACCGGCAGGTGTTCACTGCAGCGATACGACTCCAAGTGAAAATGGCTGTGAACTCTGTTCTTCCATGTTTCACTGAATAGCCAGTGCTTGGGTACAGACACAGGCGTACAARCACTTCCCTGCCAGGCAACATTTTCCCAGTGGAAGATTTTGTGGAATGGTGGTTGCTACTCTTTGGTCTCAGCTTGGGAGSTAGAGACAAAGACGCTTGTGAAATAATTAGGTTTTATTGTTACTTGCTGGAATTATTTAAACCTTAGAAGATTCTAGGTATTTATGTTTTGATATTAAGCCAATGCTTAATTTAGCACGGGTATTTTATACTTTAAATACGTTCTTCGAAGAGTCGCCCCCCACATTTCTGCCTTACTCAGTATTTCCCCAGACAAGTTTCACAGCTCCACTAGCAACAGCTCATTCCAAGAAGGGATTATGAATGAATGATAGAATGCTTAAGRTTGGAAGGGACCTCAGAGGTCATCTAGTCCAACCCCGCTGCTCACACAGGGTCACCTAGAGCACCTGGCACAGGGCTGCGTCCAAGTGGGTTTTAAAGATCTCCAAAGAAGGAGACTCCACAACCTCTCTGGGCAGCCTGTTCCAGGGCTCTGGCACCCTCACTGTCACAAAGTGTTTTCTCAAGTTCCTGTGGAACTTTTGGTGCCTCAGCTTGTGGCCGTTTCCTCTAGTCCTAGCGCTGGCCACCACTAAAAAGAGGCCAGCCCCTCCTCCTCACTGCCTCCCTTGAGGTATTTATACACGTTGATCAGGTCCCCCCTCAGCCTCCTCTTCTCCAGGCTGAACAGACCCAGCTCCCTCAGCCTTTGCTCCTAGGGCAGATGTTCCAGGCCCCTGATCATCCTCGTAGCGCTGCGCTGGACTCTCTCCAGCAGCTCCACATCCCTCTTGTACTGGGGAGCCCAGAACTGGAYRCAGTGCTCCAGRTGKGGCCTCACCAGGGCTGAGTAGAGGGGGATGATCACTTCCCTCGACCTGCTGGAGACGCTCTTCTTAATGCACCCCAGGATCCCGTTGGCCTTCTTGGCCACCAGGGCACACTGCTGCCTCATGGTCCTTGTGTCATCCACCACGACGCCCAGGTCCCTCTCTGYGGGGCWGCTCTCCWGCAGGTCMACCCCTAATCTGTACTGGTAYCCGGGGTTATTCCTCCCCAGGTRCAGGACCCTGCACTTGCCCTTGTTGAACYTCATGAGGTTTCTCACCGCCCAGTTGTCCAGTCTGTCCAGGTCCCTCTGGATGCCAGCACAGCCCTCAGGGCTATCAGCTACTYCTCCCAGTTTGGTATCATCAGCAAACTTGCTGATGATTCAAACCATTCTGGAATACAGTGCACTGATCAGCTTTCTGCAAGCAAGAGTGCGTAGGATAGCCACGTACTGAGCAAAACTCCTTGTAATTTGTAACACTTAATAGTACAAGATCAACTATCTAATTATAGAAAATGCAAAATGAGCTTGATAATTTTTTAGTAGGGAGACAAGAAACTGCTAGTATGAAATACAGCTTTATTTTTTCTATCAATATGCCATCTACAAAATGTTATTACAAGATTATCAGCATGATCCATTTATACTTATACCAACAAAAAAACACATACATTGATATTTTCCATTAGAAATAACAGCACTGCTTCTGAATTATTAAAATAACAGCCAACAACTACCAAGTCCAGCAGTTAGTTACCGTATCTAGTCAATACAAAGAGAATTCAGTATAGGAGAGAGGCATGGGACCAGTACCGCAGTGARGAAATCTGTCAAGTAAAATATGTGTAAATAAAAGCAACATTTCCAAAGAGCCTTTCTCAAGCATTAAGCACCTTTGGAAAACTAATGTGGAATCTGGAAAAGATAAAATAAAGCAAGGAATGTGAAGGTGAGAGCAGCTTGGGGCAACGCCGCAGCGTCCTCCCTTGCAGGGGCTGCTGGACCGGTCACGGTGGTGGCAGGGCTGCAGCTCAGGCACCCCGAGCACCCGTCGCCGCTCTCTGCTTTTCGGGCAGAAATAAGCATTGCACGTTGCCTATTTGCTAGTGTCAAGAATCTGCTACATTTTTATTTCCTACTTATTGCCACTATTTTTTTTTTAATTTATTCTCCTCCTTCACGCTCAGAGACTTTGATGCAGATCTCCGTTTGTCAGTTAAAAGGCTTCCACTGACTTCAATGGGTGTTTGAATCCAAAGTTACATCAAGTACCATTTACGTACCGTAATATTACTCGTATGAGAAAGATTACTGCAAAGATAAAGTTTGTCTGAGGAAAGAGGGCACTGAGAGAAGCAGTCACACTACAAAAATAGCTGTTCTCACTCATTTCTGTTTAAAATACAAAACACCCTGAACCCTGCTGCTGCTTTGTGAATGAAACGAAGATAACAACAGCCTAAATATGGCTCTATAGTAAATGTTAGCACAGGGCAGCATTCCCAGTGACCCCTGTAGCTGGAATTACCTCAGAGGGATGGGCACAGACCCAGCCTGGCTCCTGGTGCAGTGCCAGCCCCCCGGGGTCGTCCCCAGTTCCAGCCCTGCCTCCCGCTCSCGGCACCCAGAACAGAGCAGAAGGGCAGGTGGTAGAAACTGCTCCCCGCCTCCATGGCCCTCCAAAATGCAGGAAAACTACTCAGGACCCAGCTCTGCAAGGAATCCAAACAAGTACATCCACTCACCATCACCTTCTGTGGAAGATTTTAGCAAATAAGCTGAAACATTGGGAATACTTGTTCAATAGACAGTATTAAACAAATACAGGGAATATCTGTTCAATTGGTTTCTGTAAGAACATGAGAGAATACAAAAAACGTTAGCAAGAGGAAGCCTGTTTTAGTGTTTTGCAATAAAACGTGAAGATTAGAATTTGATTAAAAACAAAGAAAAAAAGTCAGATAACCCTATTTTTTTTTCTTCCTTAAACTGTCTCATATTTTTAAAATATGCAAGGCATACAAACATAGTCTGAGACTGAACAGGCAGTCACAATTAATTTTGCCTTCAGCTGTGCTAATTGCCAGATCTAAGCTAAAAATCATGCGCAAAACAGGGTTACTTTCTTTCAGCGTAGCACTATTTCTGTGGGATGAATTCCCCACGATCCCAATCCACTTCCCATTAACACTAGCGGAGAGTCTCGCCAGCCTCAGGTGCAAAGCCAAGATCCTGCTGCACAGACACGGCTGCAACTTGAGCTCTTTATGTTCAAGAGCTCCGGGCGCAGAACTGTCACTGCACCAGAGCAGATCCGCCAGGGACTGACGGATCCCAGAATCCGCCAGAATTACTGCCCGGCTCTTCCCCCCTTCGGCCACTCAAAGCAAGGGGGCATATTTTATGTCGCTTCTTCAAGCCAGAAGAAGCTACAGCACTAGACTAGGCTCTTAAATGGGAGACTGTGGGAGAGAGCAGAACGAGGGGAGAACAAAGGAAGATGCTTCTGCGGGAGCTGTAACTGCAGCCGGCCCCAAATGTGCAGGGATCCCGAGGTGGGAAAGTCACACACAGGACCGACCGACCTCTCACAAGAAAAGAGGAAAGAAAAGAGTCTCGCTGAGCGAGACTCTCGGGCACTTTCCACTSATTCACTGATTTACTGTGTTAATGTCAGTGACAACAAGGCAGGGGCCCCAGCAGCTTCAGACAGAGGTCTGTGCTGGGAAGTGTCTGGGCATTTTGCTTCCTCTGCCCCATGGAGCACTAAGAGGTTAACAGATACTGGAACTCCATCGCTGKGCTAGGGCTAAGGGATCGGCAGAGCTCTGCCTTGGTGCTAACTGAATACATCATGTCGCTTAGCTCAGCTGAGAACTAAATAAACCCACATGAAATATGAATAAAATAAACTGAACGTGACTTGAAGGTGCTAATTGTTCCTCAAGTCTAAACACGTCTGGGAAGATGCAATGTCAGAGACACACAGGAATCACTACTACTCTAGTGCATTTGCTTAGATTTATGGTAATATAATCCGCTAATAAAATGCGATGTATAGAGACGCCAAAATACCATAACAGCCTCTTTGGGGCTTTGGCAATGCAAGGCACATAAAAACCCTACCCTCAGGATTTAGTACAGAATCTATTACCCATTTCATTCTCAGCTTTTAAATGGGGGAAGAAAAGTTTAGTGTGATGAACTATGTTCATATTATGGCCTTCTGTTTCCTCAGACTGATAATTTTCTCAAGGTATATCCCACATATTTCTGCTTTTAGGGAATAACATTCTGCTGTATTTTTACTCAGCGTTCAYATAAACAGTTACAGCTGTGCCAAAACATAAAGTGAGACTTAGTGCCTTACTATATTTTTATTCTCCAATAATTTGAGTTTGAAGTAAGGATAATTGCAGCCAAAAAAGATATGAGGAACATTTTTAAGTCCATCAGTATCTTTTTTTTTTTCAGGAATTACCCCCTGCAGAAAATGGCAAAGTGGGTAATGGCTGTGGAAAAACATGTAAAACCTTCCCCAAATTCCAACAGACTTTCAAAACAGTTAACACATTAATAGGGGTTAGTAGCTCACACTGCTGGCTGAAGCGTCACAGCTTCCCTTCCCAGTCCATTCCAGTGTCCTTTTCCCACAGAAAAGCCCCTTTAGAGCCAGTAGCACGRACGCCTCCCGCTCCCTGCACGGAAGGACACGCTCCCCATCTTCAGGTATCTCCAAGTGCAGCACGGCCCGCGGCTCCCCACGCACCCCCGGAACCAGGGGCCTCGAGGCGGCCCACAGCAACAGGCTGCCRCAAGCAAGCAAGGTTTCGGTGAGCTTGAGACCCGCCCTGATTCACACTCGCTGAGGAGCTGTCCCTGTTTCACCTGCTGCAGTGGTGAAAAAGACTTGTCTAGGCTGCTACAGAAATTTCATTCACATCTGCCATAGGCTTCTCTCTTTCTGCTGTTCTCCAAGATACAACATTGAGCAAACCTRTAAAATGTTGGGGAGGAAACACTCACAGCTACAGAAAAACGAGGAAACTTCTTGCTGAGCAATTTCTCCCATTCCACCAGTGAAATCAGCCAGCTTCTCCTCATTAGCTGAGGCACTTGTGGAAAGTTACCACTTTCTGTTGTGTTACGTTACACAATGTTATGACCTGCTCTGTTGGCATATATTGAGGTGAGCAGAAACATGGGGAACATGGATTTTCCAACACCACCAAAAGGTGTAATTGCTCCTGCTGGGCCTTGCACAGAGGCTGGCCAGCACACAAGCATCCTGGCAGTTTTTATTGCTGAATATTGTACATCCAAGGGACACGAGCTCTTTGAGTGGGGCCGTTAGTTTTCAATACCAAGTAGGAGATCACTCCCAAAGTGGGAGATCACTCCCAAGTCATAGAAACACAACAGAAAACAAAGGTACCGGTCAGTTAAGTGCTCGTATCCTGCCAAACGCTCCGAGGTGACGTTACTTATACCAGTTCTCAGGAAGTTTAGCTCAGTGTAAGCTAACAAAACGGGTACTAACGTGCAGAAATGAAACCCCAAAGCACTAAAAACAATTCAGTGATTGTGTTCATCCTAAACTGGATCATTGCACTTAGTTGCTAACAGCAGTTTCCCACGGAAATGGGTTCCTACTAGTATTACGGGACGGCGCCTGCTGTCCTCTTTCACTGCATTAGGCAGCTGCCGGCCTTATCCGGATCTTCTCCATCAAGCCTGATCCACTTCTTTTCAATTTCAACCTGTAGTTAGAAAACAAGAAACAAACCAACAAATAAAAAAACAGGTAGAATTGAGCAAATAACGGTGAATCCCAGCCTTGACAGAGACCCTGAAAACTCCCCGGCCTACCAGACTTCAAAGCCGCTACTCGCAGAAGCGGCGCGCTAAGGAAAAACAACGCTGCACTCGCAGGTCTGCTTTCAGCATCACCTTTGATCAGGCAAAGAATTCTTTTTTAATGAATCTCTTGCTCAGAGCCRCTCTCACAGCAGCCTGCCAGGCACGGCTGGAATGCCGAGCACGCCGGCTCTGCAAATCCTGCCCGGGCTGCTGAGGAGCAGCGAGGGAGCGGGAGGCGGCGGCGATACCTGGCAGCTGTAAAAGGCCTTCTGGAGCACGTGCTTGTGGGGCTGCACGTCCCTCTCGACGCCCAGGGACTTGACCTCCGTCCCGGAGGCTGAGGCCTCGGGGATGACGAACTGCACCGTGGCAAACGGGTACCAGTCCGAAGGTATTTCCTGGTCTGAGCCGAGCTCGAGCTTGTAAGACAGGCTGTGTGGATGATCCAAGCCTTTGGGAAAACAAACGAACAAAAACATTAACAAATACTTATTTTTGCATTTTTACAGCGCACAGTTAATAGAGACCATCGTTCTAATAGTTCTGGTTTTTACTCATGCATAGCTGTTATAAATCCAGGATTGTTCTGTCTCCCGTCTTTTTGCTCCTTGGCCTTAAGATGGCCCCTCACTCCTTCCTCTGCTTCTCCCCACCTCTTATGCTCATCATGGTATCACAGATTAACTTGCACAAGATGCACCAGATGCTGCCAGCTTCTCATTCAACAAAGGGTACTGCTTAGCAACTAAGTTCAGATTTTTAGGGAAGAATCTCAGTCCTGGCTCAAAAATACATTTCTTACTCTTATGGAAACTAAGATAAAACCTTGAAGTCCTCAGTTTAGGCCCGGCAAAGATGCTGCCCTGTGTCCAACAACTGTCTTTCCAGAGCTCTCTGCTGCAGGAAGCTCACCGGGTGCTTATTT
The DNA here is from genome assembly GCF_003342845.1 of Nothoprocta perdicaria. Classification (NCBI taxonomy): domain Eukaryota; kingdom Metazoa; phylum Chordata; class Aves; order Tinamiformes; family Tinamidae; genus Nothoprocta; species Nothoprocta perdicaria. The sequence goes on from NW_020455766.1 coordinate 2,489,343, forward strand.
CAAGCACCACAACAGTCTTGTCCAACACCAYCTTGTCTCACCATCCCTTGGACCATCTTGGTCCAAGGCCAAGGCGCAGCTCAGGGGGCTGCTCCGACAGGATACATCGCGGCTGTGGGATAAGGCCAATGACTCTCCCTTCAAGCTTCACCTTTGCTGTGGGAAGAAGAGCACAGCTCCCTCTTCCAAACGAAGGCCYTGCAGAAGGAGCCATGGTGCTGTAAACCACGACCATGAAGCATCACCCGTGTACCGCAGTGGAGTCCAGACTCCTTTAAACCAGCCATAGGTCCTACTGATCTCCTGCTTTAGAGTTTCTCATACRTGACCAAGGGATGGGACAACATTTCTCGCACCCAGGAACACCAGGGCAAAAAAAATCCTTTCCACAGAAACTGAAGCCAGCAGATTCACTACGTGCACAGAGCCAGTACAACCAAATGAAAAGGACCCTTTCGAGCACAGCTGCCTCTCCAAATTCTTCAGGGCAAAACAAGAGTCACTCTGCCTTTCCTCTCCTCTCCAGTGTTCTCAGCATCAGTAAACTATCAAAACTGTTCTGTGCTGAATTCAGTGCATCCAGACATTAGCCACTGCTCTGTGAACTCAACAGGATCAGCTCCTTCAAGGCACTCAAAAGGAAGGTATCTTTTGCATAATTCGCAAGCCCATAAAGGTGTTAGGCAAAACAGTGGGATGCAGGAGGCACAGAGCACACGGCTAAAGTCTCAGGACGATAAGACAACGCAGATAGGTAAAACTGTAACATTAAAGACTTTATTACAGAAAGATAAAGATATAAAGTGCCACATGGCGCACGCCTGTCCCCACAGTGCTGCTGGCCATCCCTCACTGTGGCCACGCATGTCGCTCCTGCAGTAATGCCCTGGGAATTCGCAGAAAATTCCCGGTGCCTGCTCCATACTGGGCCTGCTGGAGCGGGACTGCCAAGGGGGAACCCCTCCATCCTGCGCCTCTCATTGTCCCAGCAAGAGCTGCGCTGGTAACAGCGCCGGTGCGAAGGAGCCTGGCATGAGCCCTCCTCTTCCCAGCCGGGAACCGCAGAGCTCCTTCCATCTCCAACACAACCTCCCGGAGCTGGGATACGCTCGCGCTCAGGACGGGGGCTCTTTCTGCCTTGGAGCGCACGGTTTGGCTGAGGATCTGAGGAGAAAGGTGCTGTCCCAGGGCAGCAGGCTCTTGTTTGGAGCCCATTTGTGGCAGAMGGAAAAGGACGTACATCTAGGGGCTTGTGGTGATGAAATTCAGCATCTTCTTCATATAGGAGAAACAGGAATTGAACAGGAATTGTCTGGAAAACCCTTGTCTTCTGAGAAAGGGAATCCAGAAAGAACCACTGTTTGGAATTTCCCTGGACACATCTCATGGAAGGTGTCCATCTATCCTGTTCATAYATGGGCCATGTATGGGCCATTCTCCTTGCCGTGCTGCTCGACAGCCCTGCAGGCATTGCAGTGATTCAGTACCACAAAAACCGCCCAGCAGGCAGAGCACTCTTGATTCAGCCTGGATGTTGGGACTTGCCAAGCTCTGGGATCTTCTCCTTCGCCCAGGCCATAACCTGCAAAGGCGGAGACGACACTTTTGAGAGCTGGACAAGGCTTCTGCCCTGGGTCCTCCGGAGCAGCCTCCACTGGACCCCTTCAACCCAGGGCCGCAGCCCGTGCCCCTCTCAGCAACACGAAGCCCAGAACGAGGTACTCACCGCCCCGCTCCTGCCGAGTCTCCCTGCCCAGCACCAGGCTGCGCTCGGAGCGCACTGGGATCCGTTCCTGGCGCTGCCGGGCAACGGAGCAGGGACCAGCGCTTTGGGAGACAGCGAGCACTGCCTTCGCTTGCACCTAGTATTGGCCAGCCCTTGTCAGCTGCTCTAGGAACCTAGTGTTTCCTTAGCCTTATATTACACTGGAGTTGGGAAAAAAAAAAAAAAAAAAGAATACAGGCGGTATGTACAAGATCATTTACCAAAAGAAAAAGTAATAATGAACAACGCAGGTGTTGGCCAGATCACAGATCACCCACAAATCACAGACATGGGTAAGGACAGAGAGGCTGGAGCAGGCGTGGTGTTAAATCCATCAAGCTGAGACGTCCCAGGTGAGGCCAGCTATCCAGTATGCGGCCGGTAACACACAGAGGAGACACGAGCTCCTGGCCTGGCAGAGCTGAGKGTCTCCTGAAAGGAGTTACTGGGATAATCTCAGAAGATAACTGCACTTTTACTAGCTAATTAAAGAGCCAAAGATTCTAGGTCTTGAGTGTCCAGGCAACTCACAGAATCCCAGAATGGCTGAGGTTGGGACCTCTAGAGATCATCTAGTCCCATCCCTTGCTCCAGCCAGGACACTCAGAGCACAGGGCAGCATCCAGGCGGGTTTTGGAGATCTCAAGAGAAGGAGCCTCCACAGCCTCCCTGGGCAGCCTGTGCCAGGGCTCTGTCACCCTCACAGGGAAGAAGTTCCTCCTCACATGGAGATTAAACTTCCTGTGTTACCCCTTGTCTTGTCACTAGAAACAGCAGAAAAACAGAAGAGGAAAAACAAAACAAACAAAAAACAACAACAAAAAAGACCACCTCCAAAAAAGACCGCGCTCCCTGCACGGATATCCCTCGATAAGCAGAGGCGGCTGCTAAGACTCCGGGCCGTCTCGGAGCAGCCCCGGGCTCTGCTAGGACGGCGCCCCTGCAAGGCAGCTCCTCAGCTGCAGCCTCCGGGTGCCCGCACGTTGCGATGACTATAAWTGGAGCTGCAGTTTATCTGCAGGCAACTTGCGGTTTTGTGTTTCTTTCTTTTTTTCTTTTCCTTAGTCTTGGACAAAGGCTTTTGGAAAGCAAAAACACTGGCATATTTTTCCCCCTGCAATAAATATATTATGCAAGTTTACATATTTCTGTTAGTGCGCCTGCCCGCAGCTTTCTGGCGCTCCGGCCAGGGCTATTTTTGCCGTCCCTACTGTGTACAGAGCACCAGAGAGAAAGCCCTAACCCCCGAGCAGGCAGCGTTGCTGCCGAAACGTTCCTAAAAGCAAGAACATTTCAGGCATACAGATGACTGGGCAGATCTCAGCCAGAGGAACTATTCAAATGCCAAAAGTTTAAGCTGCTGTTAGAAAATCACTTGAAGTTGTGGAATGCCACAGAAAAGGTTCCTACTTTCCAGTACTGTAAATCTGAGCTTAATTGTGCACAACAAGTCTTGAGGTGAACGAACGATGGGGAATTGAAAGACTTTGGAAGAACCATAATCTTCTGTCAAATGGCCCGACTAAGGCTACGGACTGATCTTGCAGAAACCCCTCTACCTTAAGCAGCAGAGAACATTACAGGCAGCCAAGCGGCGAGGCCCGTCAGCTCTGGGCAAACACGGAGCTGCCGCAGCAGCGCAGCGGGGCTCCCCGCACACAAGCCACAGATCTGCGAAGCCCTGATGAACTGGATTTCCACTCACTCTCCCTCTTCCCTCCACCAGCTCCCTGTCCCGGTCCATCTCTTTCCCGGTGAGCCGGACACTCCTGCCGGCCCCGCCACGCGCTCTCCTTCCCACCTGTGCCGCTGCTTCCCACCGCCRCCTCCTCCGTGGCCAGGGCCACGTCTCCTCCTCGCTCCCGTGTCCTGGCACTCGTGTTTCCATAGGGCAGCGCCACGGAGCAGGAGCAGCTCCTGCCCTGCCGCAACCCACAGCAGCACCTCCGCGGCGGGGCTCTGCCCTCCTGCCCAGGGCCTTGCCAGCGCGGGTCACGCACAGGCCCGGGGCAACGTCCCCTGTTCGCTGGCTCCTGCCTCCTTATTTTGGTCCTATTACATGTCAAAAGCAGCAATCAGAAACACTCAAATACCAGATGAAAGAAAAAGAAAACAAAAGGTAAGATAATCACGGAAAAGGGATGCCATAATGCCTTAAACCGTGATGTTTACAGTTACTTAAAGTGAGAAAAACTGTATCTTCTGGAGTTCTTTTTTTTATATATATAGTTTTGAAAATGAATCTCTGCCTGATGCCACATCTAGCTGCCTGAGCCATGGCAGGGAAATGTCGGTACTGACATATGTGAAACCTGCACTTTAGAAGCCCAAGTCTTTTTTAGAGGTAGTTAAGCCAGACAGTTAGTTCTCGGCAAATCTAATTCAATCCATTTGGTAATTTTTCACCCTTGTCCCAATCTCAAAAGTACCATTTTTGCAGATCTTTTAGGTAGAATAGCTCAATAGATGGCCTCATCCTACAAAGATCTCCTCAAGCCTTAAATACGCATGAAGCATATCCATGGAAAGGGTCTAGGGGCTTCATTCTGCAGCATTTAAAACAATAAAATATTTCTCAGGATTTTTTATGCCTTTAGAAAAGAACCAAGGTATTAATCTGCTAACTTGACTAAAATGGGAGTTTTAAAGCTGTATATTTATATTTTTCTTCTCCAAAAGCAGTACTTTGATGATCAAATTAGACTAAATTAACTACCTCAATTAGTGGAAAATTATTACTCCCATATGTGCCACTGGTTTTATTACTGTGGACATTTAAAGTTCGGTATCACCACCACAGAGAGACAGGAGTATCATCAGAGGTGTCTGTTGCCAGCTTGGTTATTTGTTCAWGATTATACAATCCTGGTGCACCGCGAGCAAGGCAGCAGTCTCTGCACAGCCAATCTGCTGCTGCAAGTTTGACCACAGCATCTTCAGGGCACGAATCATTCCTGCCACTCCTTAAAAGCTGCTAGAAAACCAAGATGCAAGAGCTAAATTCCAGCTTTGCAATGAATTACGTGACACTGGGCAGGAAATCACTAGAGCTGCCAGTGTTGGCGTCCCGTCGCACCGGGGCCCGGCTGGTCCACGTAAACCTGCCCCTCGTTCTTGCTGCAAATTTGCACCAGAACAATGAGATCCATTCCCACGGTAAAGCCTTGGGATACTGCACTATTATAATGAATGATAGTAATATATCTGCCTGGAGCAAGCAAATTATTAAAATGCCCTTTAAGAATTAAAAAGAGGCCTCCTCTCCTTTTTCTTAAAGCTGAGTTCCTACAGATACCACTGCATAGGTACAAATTACAACTACTCAAGCTGWTGAAACCACACAGCATAAAAACACTGCATGAACCCCGAGGAGTTCTGCACCCAAGGCCCCTACTTTATAGCAAGTTATTTACTTGAGTTTTTATCTGGCAGCCTGTCTATCTTCCACACCACAGCCCTGTAGGCRCTTTCATATTTCGCCGTTCCAACCGAGACTTGTATGACGGGCTCGGACTCGACCTCATGCAAGGAGCCAAGGCATGTTCTTCTGTTCATTTTTGCTTTCAGGGACTTCTGTTTCTGGAGGTTCATGGTCCAAAGTGCCCTGATCCACTGTGCAGGCACCGGGAAGCGAATCATGACGTTTTCACAGTACTTGCCCGACGGTGAACGCAGTGGTGTCAGAGCGGTTGAAGACATGTTAATAAAAGCCTGGAGTTCCACGTACGCTCCCTGAACCACAACAGCAGCCCGCACGGAAAAGGGAAGGTCTCGCCCGTCATACTGTGTCTGGAAACGCATCAGCTCCAGCCTGCAGGCATCGGGGGGTGTAAACTTGATGATTCGCGACTGCTCAAACTCCTGCGCTTTAACACAGCYGTGGAAATGGTAATCTAGAATTTCAATCCATTTCTTCTCCGTCTCCTTCTCCAAGTAGCGTTCATCCCTCTTCTGCAGTTCGAGATCATTTAGAGTTAGAAAGCAGTCAGTACTCCCATTCACAAAACATAAACAATAGATGTGTGTGATGACAGCACTTTCCACGAGCTTTCCTTCAGCTTTAGTGATTTTACCCCAAAAGTTGTCCACTATTTCAAGAGTCATCTCTTGYTCTTCGTAATTTCTCTTTTGTTTACAAGTGGCGGGAAGTTTCATGAGCTCTTCCTCAATGGTCACAAGGAAATCAGTGAAGTCATTATAATCCGTGGTTCCCAACTTCAACATCTGCTCAGCCTCCGGTTCGTGGATCACTTCCACTTTGGGATGATACTTCCTTTTCTCCGCGTAAGACACACACTCAATCTTCACAGTATGGATTTTTCCTGAAACGTTATAGCTCTCCAGCTTGGGTTCGGAAAGCTTACAGTGCGGTTGCAGCTGGAACTCCTTGAAAGGCTTCTCCAGGCCCTTTTCGTAGTACATCTGYAGAATACCCCCCGCGAGGACCTTCAGGTAGATGGGGCCCCACTGCCGCGACGACATCATGTTCTTCTTCTCAGGAATCCGCAGCAGGAAGGGCCACCCGTCGGCTCTGCGGCCGCGGAAGAGCCCGTGCCCGGCGCGCGCGCCGCCCGCCTGCAGGTGCTCCAGCCTCTCGCAGACGTAGCTGAAGGAGCCCTCGTTGAGGCTCTTCTGATCGTGCCAGGCCTCTCCTGCTGCTCCAGGAGGACACGTGTTTCTGTCGAGCGCTTTGTCCTTCCTCTGTGTGCCGAGGGAAGGAGGTGACGTGCTGAGCRAACAGCCTTCATTCCAGAAGGGACTGGAGAAGGCACAGGCGCTCTGGAAGCACGGGAAGCGCTCCGAGGGCTCTCCTGCCTCCTCACAGCTTTCTTGCAGAGCGGGATGGCCTTCATCCGTTGATGTGGAGACTCCCTTAGCTGGATTATCATCAGCCAAGGTGCTCACAGGAAGGCTGCTCAGTTTCTGCGAAGTTAAGGAAGAGCAGACGCCAGGGGACGGAACAGAGTTTCCTTTTGGTGGCCATTCTGGGATAGGGTAAAGGACGTGGACCCCAGGCTTGGGGGTACATGGGCTCGCTGGGTAGTCTCTGGTAGGTGTAGTAAGCGGAGAGTTACTGGGGGGCCCAGGACTCAGGTAGAAGTCCACGACAGGGGAGGAGAGCGGAGTGCTGCCTGCAGACGAGCACCTGCTCGAGGGTGCCGGCACGCTGGAGAGGTTCAGCTTGAGGCCATTGGCTCGACAGCTCCCCTGCCTTTCAGCTGATTTCTGAGGAGACTGGAAGAGCGGCTCCTCGTCAAAGGTGACCCAGTTGGCTGGGTTTGTGGAACACATCTTGGAGGAGAAACTTGAATCACTCGCACGAGTGCCACCCGCAAACCATCTATTAAGAAAGAACAGACATGGTCAGAAAAAAATGCTCTTGATAGACAAAACAAAGAAACATGATCCTTGTAATACTCAAACCACATGCAATTTGCATGTGATTTACAGATCTGACCTACTTTGTGTTTTACACGTATCACGGGACAATGACACASAAAACAGTGAAGCCACCCCAAAATCCCCGCCGCTCTCCCCGGGCTCGGGGCCGCGTGCGCCGGGGTTTCCAGCACACAGCCTCCCAGCAGCCTGGGTCTGCACAGAGATTTTCCATCCTCGGTCTCATCAGGACCCAGCTGAGTCCTGGTGATGAGGTCCCACCACCAGATGAGGTCCCACCACCACTACACAAGGTTTTACTGAAAACGATGCAGACAGTTCCAAAAATGAAATCAAGGTGGAAAAAAAAATTAAATCTGTTTTTTCTGCTCCTCCAACTCTGACTTGCAGCCTGTGGGCAGGTCAGAGCAGCAAAGGTAGAGGGGGAAAAAAAGGAAACATTAGACTCATRAATAAGAGAGTGCCCTAAGAACAGGCAGAACATCCCTCTTGAAGGGTGCTCAAGCCAAGCACCCACCACAGGCTAAAAGCTGGTGGACAAGGACAGCTAACACCACACGCACCGAACTGGCTGGCAGCCTGGAAAAAGATCGGGAGTTGTTTTAAATCGATTAATGAATTCCACTCCATCCAAGAGCAGAGCTCTGGCAGAGAGCACTGCTGGGCGTCCCCCGAGCAGCCAAGGGGTCTGCCGGGGTCAGGCGCTGCGAGCCGAGCGCGCGCCGCCCCCTTTGCCACACAGACCCAGAGCTGCCCACGTGGCCAGGGGGGCTTAGTGTGGGCTCGTGATGCCCCCCAGCTCTGCTCCGCACGCGGCGGCGGCGGCAGCAGCAGCAGCAGCAGCAGGAGCAGGAGCAGCAGCAGAGCAGCAGCAGCAGCAGCAGGAGCAGCAGCAGCAGCAGCAGCAGGAGCAGCAGCAGCAGCAGCAGCAGCAGGAGCAGGAGCTGCAGCAGGAGCAGCAGCAGGAGCAGCAGCAGGAGCAGCAGGAGCAGCAGCAGGAGCAGCCCCGCGCCGGCCGCGCTGCACAGCGCGTGACCCCGCACCGCGACGGCACCCGCTCTTCGTGCAGCAGCGCCCAGGGAACAGCCGCTTCTGCACGCGACAGAGCTCGGCCAAGACAGACCGTAACGCTGCAAGTCGCTATATTTTAAACTTCACCACCATTTCCTGGGGGGTTTATGGCCTTTAGGAAAACACCAGGGGCCGAGACACAATGTGCAGAGCAAGCAAGGTCTTGCGCGGGGGACACTCGAGTCCTGCACCGCTGTGTGACTCGCGACCTCCCGTCCCGGGAAAGCCCTGGCGCCAGGCCGGCTGCTCCGCAGGAATTTTCTCCCCTTCGTGGCGGCATGAGAGGGCGAGCGCCCAAGGCGCCGCTGCTCAGCTCCAGCCCAGGCAGCTCTCATGTGCCCTTCACCCACACAGTGGCTCACTGCATCGAAACAGAGCCGTGGACAGCGAAGCGCAGCCCTTTGCTCTGCGATTTTGTCACTTTTCCCCCTTACTCCAGCCCTTGCTTGCTGCACATGGAGCAAGGAGGCAAATGCAAACACTGCTCGCTGTATTCCTCACTGTGTAAAGAATGTGTTTTGCATCATATTCCCTGTTCTCTCATTAAGGCCAAACTCGCCCGTGTCCTTCATGACTTCCAGATGCTGGGAGGGCTACCTCCACCTCTCCTAAATGGGATGTTACACATTGTTTTGCAGATATTTCTGTTGTAAAACATAAAGATGCTTGAAAGTTACCTGCCAAATACCACACTACAATTAAAGTCCAAGAAGAAAAACACTGCAGCTTTCACTGCTTATAACTTTCCAGAAATGTATTTTTCAAAAAAACTGGTATTGGTAGAAAAAAAGAGACATACACCCAAGAATCAAATGTTAAAATACACAGCAGTACTGTTGCTATTGCTTGCTAAYCACCACAGCCAAGCACTGGGAAAAGAAAAGAAAATGCAACTGTGTCTTTTAAAACTATTTACAGAATGTAAGGTGACAAAAAGGAAACATAACTTCTCACATATTACGGTCACTACTAGTGCCATCCGTCCAGCAGTTAAGAGAAAGCATTTACAGAYTTAGGTTATGCTATGTAGTTTTTCTCTGCTGCTTTCACATCTGCAGAACAAAACAGGACCTTATCTCGGGGTCCTGCCTGCCCAGCAAGTGCTCCAACACTCCCTCCCAAGAGTCAGGATGTTCTTCCTTTAAACAGCAGCAAAGCAGAGCTTTATTTTTAACGCAGATCTGGTTCAACTCTCGGGAAGCCACCATGGGACCCATAGGAACGTAACCCCCGTGTTCCGGGTGCCAGGAACTCGATGCAGGACGCCCCGGGTCGCTCTTCCAACATACCTTACACAACCCATAACATTTAAACTGGAAGCACGTGCGGCATCTCATTCAGAACGCRACAGGAAATGCCAGTTTCAGAAGATTAGCGTCACAAACAAAGGCGCCGGCTGAAGGGACAGCTGCGAACAGCCAAGTCCCTCAGTGCTGGTGAGCCCAGAGCTGGAGCTGGGCCCAACGGGTCCTGTTCTGGAGCAGCCTCCCTGCCCTGCCGGCCGCTCCGTCGCGGACGCTGCGGGACATCCCTGTCCTGCTATCCAGGCTGCAGCTGCTCCTGCCTCCAGCATCGCTTCTGTCTCTGCGGCTTCGTTTACGCTGATTGCCCCCAGTTTTACCGTGGGGCTCCGTGTGGCTGCACTTTTACTCGGCCGCTCTGCCGTGGCCGGCACCTCGAACACAAGCGCGACCCGAAGGTGCAACCAGAGCGCCCCGCAGAGCCCACCCGGCGCGTGCCCCTGCGCGCAGAGAAAGCGMGTTACGGGTCCAACACCCAAAAACGCAGCCAGCCCTCAGCGTTAGTCACAGTGCTGGCTCCCCGGGGTATCGGCACGTCGCCCTCGTGGCTGAGCCCCGCAGCAGCCGGGCGCAGCCAGCAGAGCCCCTGTCAAAACCAGCGCGGAAACCTCCGCGCTGCGGCTGCCGGCAGCGCACGGAGAGCCCGGCACGCCGCTCCTGCGTCACTAACAGATTCATTTCATGTGGTGGATTCCCACCCCAAAGCGCAGCGGGGAAAGGCTGGGCTTTACAACAGAGTGGTCTCTACAATAGGGTGATCTTTGCGACACATTCCTCCCTCACAGCCCACCCACAGCAGGATCGTTAGGTTTTGGAAAGTCAACCAGCATCACACTGTGTGAATGAGGCCCAAGCAGAGACCAAGTTGGCTTTTCTTGCTGGCGAAAAGGAGAAGAAAGAGGTAAAAAATAAATAAGTAAAATAAAAAAGGGCAGTTTTGGAGAAACCTGTTGGAGAACYGTCTGCTCGCCAGCTTTCCAGACCTCCTTGGATGCCTTCAAGGTTACAAATGGATGGGAAATCTGCACAGGAAGCTCTCGAAGAGGGAAGAAAAGCAGCAGTCCTGCCCCATTCGCCTCTCTAATAATTACCTCAGTCCACAGTCTGGCTGTGGTTGAAATGGGTCTTTCCCAAAGAAATAGCTCCAGTAGCTCACAGCAAGGCAAAGCAAGACAGGAATGGCCCTCCAGTTTATATATTAAATTCCCCATTTGTATTAGAAACAGCTCCCATCTTTGCCATGGAATAGTCACCCCGACCCCTGCAAACGAGCTCCCTTTTCCTTCCCCAAACTGAGAGCACGGCCCTGGTGTCCTGTAGCTGCAGGGAACGGGCAGGCCGGGAGGGCGCACGGACCAAGCGCCGGCAGCGGCCCACGGATCGGAGCGCCAAGGACGAGCCCGGGCAGGGACGGAGCTGCAGGACCATCCCAGGGCCTCGGCCGCCCCCGCAGGGCTCTGTGCAGAGCTCCTCTGCGCGCACACAGCCTGCAGAAAGGGCAGAACCAGCCAGTTCAAGCCCCGCTGGTGCAGACACCAGCAGGGTGACCTGGTGCAGCTCCCGGAGGTTACTCACCAGCCTCTCCATAGCGGTGCACACAGCAGGGGTGAGCTGCAAAGGGCAGCAGCCCCTCGTCATCCCGCCCAGCCAGTTCACCCGCCCGGCCCTGTGCCACCTCGGGCGCCTTCTGCAGCACCACGACGAAACACACACCGGTCCCGCCACAGCCAGCGCAGAGGGCAGCCAGACAGCAGCCGCCAGCTACAAAACACTTACGAGCAATGGACTCGCATCGAGCACTTCCCAACAGCGAGCAAGAACCTTTTCCCGTTTCACAGCTACGTTTAACTGCTTTGTTGGGAGAGGATGCAAGCACAACTTGCATCACTCCTCCAAACCTGGATAGTCCTGTTAAATAAGATAAGATCCAGAAATAATAACGCTCATGACTGATCCTGTTATTAAAAAAAAAAAAAAGGGCGGGGGGAAGACTCTAACTGTGATACTTCATCCGATCCAACTACAAGAAGGGTAAAGCCCAGCACTCAACACCCATCTCAGCATCTTTCTCAGGTGTGGGCCCTCAGAACGGACTGCGGAAACCTACCCCACAGCCAAGGAAACACAGAACATCTGGGATGTTCCCTTCCATACCCCTGAGCTGAGCTGACCCAGCAGCCTAAGCAGACTGTGTGCAGTGCGTGTCTCCTCGCGCCTCCGAGTGCACACCGTAACTGGTCACACGGGCGGAGGTGCCCGTGCTCCCACGGAAGCCCTGCCAAGGGCAGAGGAGCACCTCTGCTCACCCGAACGGCAACGGGTTAAACCATCAGAACCACAGGACGGTTGTGCTTGTGTCCCAGCCCTCGCTCATCCACCTCGTCAGTCCTGCTCGGTGCTCTCCCAGCTGCCACAGCTGGGACACTGCCACGGTTACTCCACAGCTCCGGCCCGCGGGAGCTGCCGAGGGCCGAGGGGCGGCCACGAAGGCTTTCATGCAGCTCATACGTCTCTTCACGCCAGCTGACGTTGCGCTCTGTAGAGGTTTGGGCTGCTTTTCTTTCTAAACAAAAGGGCCCGACAAACACATCCCAGTGCTTCGACCTGGAAGCGGGAGGCAAAGAAATCCCGTTTTATTTATGCGGCTCACGTAGGCCGCTAAGCTAATGGGATGTTACCAAGCCTGCTGAAGCTGCTTTAAACTCTGTTTGGGAAACACGTTAYGAGCAGGAATGCGCCAACATCCCACAGAAGCGCCGGCGCGGAGCTCGGCACCCCGATCCCTCYGTGCGCCACGTTGGGAGTGCGGGATGGGCGGCTCTGCCCGGAGCGAGGGGCTCCTCACGGAGCCGAGCGCTGCCTGCGGTGCCCGGGAGCAGGAGAGGCCCCGGACGCCCCGGGCCACGGCCGGAGCCGCGCGAGGGCCGCAAGGGAGGAGACGCTGCCAGCGGAGCCCCCGGCGCTGCGGAGCCGCCTCCGAAGCCCGTCCTGCACGCAGCGCATTCCCTGTGCGACCCGACGCGGCCTCTTCCCGGGGCCGGGATTTCCATCGGCAGCTCAGGCTGCCTCCTGATTTAGTGGCCAGCCAGGGCCGGTGCGTTCCCGCAGAGCGGCGCTCGGCACCGGACACAGCAGGCGCCGCGGAGCGCTCCTGGGATGGGGACTGCTGCGGAACGGCCGCTTCCACCATCCCCAACAGGAAACCCTGCAGGAAGCGCTGCGCTTTCCTGAAGCCTCAGAAAATACCAGCATTGCTGAGAAGGAATGTCGTAACTAAACCCACATTTATTTGATTGGATAGAGGTGTTTTTTAATGGATAGTAATCACTACCATTTCAGAAACTATAATTCAAAACTTTTTCCTCCAGAAAGCCTAAGTTGGGCTCCTCTCCAAAGGTGATTTTTTTGTTTATTTGGGAGAGTTATTTTTTATTATTATTATTTTTGGAACACACGTGCACATTCTGGCCTCCCGAAGTTACAGCGGTGCAGAAACCCGCCCCAGTAAACGCAGGCGAGCGGCGGAGCGGGGCGGCCTCGCCACTAACACGGGGCCCGCCGACACTCCTCGTTTAACGGGGCACGTCCGAGCGCACGCCGGTGCCTCAGCTTAAAGCCTGGCCTGAACTCGGGGTTTAGACACATCCRCGCGGCCCCATCCGAGCAAACAAGCAGGACGTCAAGCCCGCAGTGACGGAGCGCGGGGTCAGCTAACCCCGGCCACATGGAAGCAACTTTTCCTGGGAAAGGCTGGGCAGCGCCGAGCGCCTCTCCCGGGGCTGCGCCTGCCGGGATGCGGGAAGGCGGCGAGCCCATCACCTTCTCCATCGCCGCGCGGGGAGAGCTCGGCCCGGAGCCCAGGAAGGGCTCGCGTGGGGGAGCCGCCAGCCCCGCGCCCGCCAGCCCCGCGCCACGCTGAGGCCCCCACGCGGGTCTCCCTCCCGCCGCCCCAGCCTTACCCGGCCGGCGCGGAGCCTCCGCCGCGGCGCCGCCAGGCGGGAACGGGCCGGCGCGGGCAGCGGCCGCGGGACCGGGCGCCGGCCCCGCCTCGGCCCCCGGGCCCCGCCTCGGCCCCCGGGCCCCGCCTCGGCCTCTCCTCCTGCCGCCCCCTCACGGGCCGGGCCGGGCCAGGCCGAGGCCTCCCCGCGCGCCGGGCCGGGGTAGACGTGGTGCCCGCGGCCCCTTGGGCCCGTACGAAGATGTTAGAGTCCCAGAGCTGCCAAACGCGATGGAAACCGCCCCAAAGTGCTGCTAGGAGCGAGTTAAAACTCAAGTCTTGCAAAACCGGGGCCAGGGGAGGCACAAAGAGCCCTTGAGGCACGAGTCCACTAGAAGAACCCCGCCAGGGACAGGGCCTTAGTGCAATAACCACAGCCCTGCCCCACACTCCAGYACACAACTGGTTTCTCCAGGAGATAAAAGCCTCTTCTAGCGTAGGAGAGGGGAATATTTATTCTCCCATCCATCACTTCACTTCACTTTAAAACATWAAGTAACGTTTCCAACTTCGTTAGCTGGAATACTGCTACGCCCATGCCTCTGTGCCTGCTTTCCATAGACGGTATAATTTATATAATGCCGTATTGCATCTCCAGGTTGGACGTCTCACCTCCTCTTAATAACAAGTGACACACATGCAAATCTTGATACATGCAGTAAATAACACGGAGCTCCTCTGAAATGCTTCATAACCTTCCTTCAAAAGAGTACCAAGGGGTGCTTTAAGTGCAGCAATTTAATTAAATTTCTGTGTAAGTGAAAAATAAGGCAGCTCTCTAAGCATCTGTGAAGACTGTGAAATGTAGAAAGCAGTGAGGAAAATGCCTGATGAAAGCAAGATTTTGCTTCGATACTAATAGCTGTTGCAGCTGCACAGAAGTTTGAGTAAGCACAGCTAAAGGATCCGTGTGTGTGTTCACGGTGGAGAGGCTTCCTCCAGAGATCGCTTTGTTCATAACCGTGTCCGCAGAGGAGCTGTGGGTACGTCCTGCCTGGAACAGTTTGGTGTTGAAGAGGCTGAGGACGCCAGGATCACCAGGATGTGGTGTGGACAACAGGATCACATTCCAGCTGTGCACCCTTCACCAAGGTCTCCCTGCTAGCACTTGTGCTCGCTTAAAAGCCCACAGAGCACTCCGTAACCTTATAGCAGATCTCTGAAATAAATACAAAACTTGCAGGTTTCTGAGCAGGATATTAAGCTATGGCCACTTTCTAATTGGTGTAAGAACAGCCACTGCTCCTCTGTCATATCAATCTGCCTATTCCCAGGAAAGGAAAATGGCCATCAAGCAAAGGGGAGGGCTCTCCGGTGTCCAAAGCATGAATTCATGGTTCAGGAAAGGGAGAACCAAAGAGAAAAAAGGAGTTTTAATGTTGATGAGAATCAAAGCTTGGGAAGGAACTACGTATGTGGTCAACCAGCCCCCAGGCACAGGGGCAGTGAGAAAAGGCTCATGCCCACAGGCTGTTAGGTGACTCAAATGATCTCCTACATCCAGCTACAGAAAAACCTGTTCCCGTTATCTGGGGGAGTAACTGTAGCCCAAGGGTGACGTAGATGGGCAGGGCACTGGAAAGGCTAAGGAATTCAGAGCTGAACTATCGCTGTTTTACTAAGATGGGGAGCTCTCAGGAAAGGAGCGTGGATAAAGCCTGTGCGCAAGCCTGGGGCGAGGCTGTGAGACACTGCTGTGTGATCCCAGCCAGCCAAGGCTGGTTTTCCTTGGAGAAAACGCTGGTGAGATTTTTTCACAAGTTGTTACGTAGCCAGGAAGTCATCCCAAAGCAAACAGGCCTTTGCAGAAGCTGAGTTCAGGCAGGCTCCAGCAAATTCGATGCCTTGAGGTGGGACGAGCACTGACGCTGGAAAAACACAAGGCAGCAAAGAKTTCTAGCGCTGTTTGAGGGAGGAGGGGGAGGACAGCATTCCAGCAACACTCAGCAGATCTCAGCACAGACACTCCTTTTTCTTCAAGATAAACCACCGAAATTGCTTAACCTTCATGCAGACTTGCAGAGCTTTGGAAGAGGAAGGTGCAGCACTGGTAGGGCTGAGGACACAGGGCTCGGTGTGAGTGTGAGCCCTGCCCGAAGCAGGAGGAGCTGCGAGGGCCCCAGCAGCCCYGACCTGCTCACRGCAGCAGCCAAGGCTGCTCCAAGGCCRGGCAGGCTCCTCAGCTCCTCCGTTTCAGCGCCTCAGTGTCACTCACCTGCCCCTTGCAGGTTACAGAAAACAAGGAGCAGTGYCCTTCTGTCAACTGCTTTCATCAAATGCCATTTTCTTTCCCTGAAAATTAAGCAATCTCACTCTGCCACCGTAATCACGAGAAGTAATACTGAGGCTCTGGCTATCTGCATTTGCAGGGCRAGGGTGCTCAGTACCGGCTTCCCTGCAATGAAGTAAAGGTTTCCCTTCCTCACAAGATGCACCGCACACGTGGCAGCGAGAACACGAGCATCACCACCTACTTCCTGAGGAACAGCCCGGAGACTAGAAGGAGAAAACRTCTCCTGCAGAATTGCATATAGCTCCCCCCCAACCTTTAGTAAATCCCTTTACATGTTAGCTTCCACGCTAGCCTTCCTTTCTCACCCTCTTCAGCTCCAGTGGAAAGGACATTGTGCACATCTCTTTATCAAGGTCAGCATTTGCCTAACACCAGATGAGGCTTTTCCTTTACTGAGGCAAGYACAAGCCCGTGGCTTTGTGTGTGCAGGACAGCTCAGTTTGGCTTCATGCTGACGGGCCACAGAGGGCTGGAGATGAGAACAGGAGGAGACTCATGGTGCCTCACACCACCCTGCAGCAAAAGTGCTTCTTGCTGTCAAGGCCACTGTSAGGTTTCAGTATCAAATAAGGCTGTATGTCCACATGAACACTGAGAGCTGGGTTATAAACCAATTTCTGCAAAATTGTGTGAGAGAGCATATTTAGGATTCATTTTTTTTTTTTTTAAACAGGACTTTAATAAAATTCTGCTATTCTCATCTTCCCCTAAAATAATTCAGAACACTAAACTCAAGCAGGAACTGCCCCTCTCCGATACTGAAATTTAAAAATACCTAATATAATGTGGCTTTAATGAACAGCACGTGCAGATCGACTTCAAGATCTATTTACTGTAGAAATAGTTTTAATTGCCTTAAGTATTTTACATAAAGACACAATATATTGTGACAGGCAGTTATTACACTCATTCAACATTGTACAATGCTAACAAAGTCAGTTCGTATTGCTACCTACATTTACGTTGAACTTCACATGATTTACTCTATATTAACCTCTCTGCTACTGTTTATGACTAGTTTGACAAACAAAAGTTGCCAGTTCATATATTGCCAGAATATTAAAGACAGAAAAGCACTAATTTCTAGACTTTATTATAATTTTGTCCTACTTCTCTGTTTATTTTAACAAATTACTGTGAACAAGGTAACATCCATCTTGAGAATTTAAATCAGAAACAAGCTCTTCTCTCCTTACTGCATTTTTTTTCCTCCTACTTAAAGCTATTGCTATGCAAAATCCCACAAGTTTGGCACATTCATTACATTCTGCATATTCACTGTATATAAGCGGGCTATAAAAATATTGTGTAGCAGGAATAAAATTCACTATTGCATTGTTTTTGTTAGAGATTCACTGCCTCACGCAGCTGGTCTCAAATGCTGTTGACCTCCCGGGCTGGGCCTTKAGCCTAAACAAACCTGTTCTGTGCACTCAGACTGTAAATAATTCACATTTTCCAGATCCCACAACAATTTTTTGGTGAAATYGTGTTTCCCTGTCATAAGGTAAATATTAGGTGTGGCTGACATTACATATGCTGTACACAGTTTTACAGTTTCTAAAGAGACAGCTGTATAAGGGACAGAGCAGTGATGCCAGTATTATAGCTATTGCTCCTATAGCTACTCCTATAGGGATACTGCACTGAAGTCCCTGGCTCACACTTCCTCAAGCTTTTAGCTTACTTTAACAACCTTTCATGAGAAGTGCTTTGCACTTACCCTTCACACACAGGCTGAAGTCTTCTAGGTGTGAAAGGAAGAAAGTCCGAATCTCCAGGAGGGGTGACACATTTCAGGCTTCTCTTTCTTCCTCTCTACATACTCGTTTCGGAGGCAATATCCTGTGTATGGTTAGAAAATTGCAAAAAGCTAGATGCTGYCCCAGACTAGTTTCCAAGTGTAAATATAATTTGTAGTGCTTAAAATAACTGGAAATTCTACTCTGGACTTTCAGCTTTATGGCCTTCCCACTTCTCAAGACAACTCTGTTGCTTATGGAAGAATGTAAATAGGGAGCTTTGATATCAGGTCTGGATTTCAAAGGTTAATTCCATCTCTTTATAAGGTTTTGAACTTGTAATGTGATCTAGAGGTGAAAATCAGTGCAGATACATCATTTGACTCCTGAAGTTACAGAAGTTAGTTATATTTGCTTTTACAATTTCATGTATCAACTTGAAAAACAAAATTCTTCTAGCAGCAGTAACTGAGCAGCCTGACAGGCAAGTCAAGCCCAGTGAGAAGCACATGCTTTTTATTTTGCAGGTCAACTACATCACCCTCGCACTAAATCAATGCGAGTCTCTGCACCCCAAGCCTCTGCAAGAAGCCAAGTGGATGGAAATTAGCACTGACCCGGCTAAAGGCGCCGGCATTCCGAGGGGGAGCAGCCCCAGGCACATTTCCAGGTGGGAGATTTCATTGCTCCTCTCAGGCTTCRGCTTACAAAGACCCCAGGAGCCACCCTCTGCAGCCACCGCTCCTTGGAAGGCAGCAGCTCTGCAGGCTCCCCTTCAGGTAGACCTGGATTGGCTTGGAAACTAAGGGAAATGCCTGGGAATTGGGACAGGAACAGCCTCTTAAACACGACCTCGAGTCACTGCTGAGTAATACTGCAAGTAACAACAGGTAGAAAGCACGAGCTAAGCATTCCTCATGGAGTGGCATCTGGCCTGGGTAAGAGGGGAACCAGACCTCCTGCAGCAATTCCTTTTTTGTTCGTAATTGCATTAAGTTTTGTTTTCATYTTGACCATGCTGTTGGCAGGCTAAGTGCTCTCAAACTGCCTTCTAAGCATGAGACTGCCACCCGACAGACAGACAACTCGCAAAGCTCACTGCCTAGCTGCACGTGTGAGGAAGTTTTCTACTTCCATCAGCACCTGTTATCTCTCAGTGTGTCACAGGTTCCCAYCGAGAAGAGCATGGCTTTGTCTTCKTCACACCACAACAGCAGGTACCGCATCCCACCATTTTTCAAAGATCCTAATTTTTGTATATTAATAGTTACAGCTGTCCAGAACTTRCTTGAAAACTTTTCGTTAAAAACAACCTCAAGGGATTCAGCTTCAGTGACCCAAAATGCCTACGTGTCCCTCCATGTGCATATTTACAGCTGAGGCAGATGCTCAAATAGATCTCCACACCGCTAGTCCAAGGGAAAAACGTTGGTAAACCAGCACTCCTCAGAATTGCACCTAGGTGCCTCTACACKCAGTATTGATTCTAGTTCTGGTGCAGTGCTATGCCCAGTTGCAAAAATAGCTAGAGGTAACCCAGGTGGTTTAAACTTGTTTGAAAACGTAAAACCAACTTTCAAAGCGTATTGTTAACTTACGCCTTTCAAAAAAGGGCGTATGCAAAAATCCTTCTCTGAATGCAGCCACCTATAAGTAGCATGAGAGAATCAAAACACAAGCCACTTGAACTCATACCTTTGCTGCAGAGTAGAAATCCATAGAAGAGACGGCTTCAGAAGACCTGGAAGAAAACAATCAGCTTCCCTGGCTACTTAAAACAGTAGAACATGAAACAAGCTTTAAGAGAAGGGTTAGGGAGAAAGTAAACACTCCTCCCTGCTGGCCTCATTAGCAGCTCTAGGTAGTTTTAAATCATTTGATGCTCTTTCCCCTCTCTTTCCGCTTTTGGGGGGGTCCCTTTTCTTAAGGGACTCCCCAAAATCAGATCTCAGAGCAGCTGCAGTGTAGGACACACACTTGCTTTGGGAAGCTGCCGGTGAGTGGACGTCAACGTGGGCTGTGCTGTTCATACTGCAGCACCAGGCTGCAGAACACACCTTGTCTGAGACACAGCCCGCGGCCCTGCTCACACTAACCCACCGCGAGCAACACACCAAGCACAGCCAGGCGGGACTCGCCGCTAAGCTCAGCTCACGGGGACCAAGCCTGAGCATCTTGCCACGAGTGCACACTGTGCAATCCACACGCAAGCAGCATAAAGCAAGCGAATCCAGCTGCCTTTCTGCAACTGATTTTATTACATGTTCACAATACACACGGATACAGTTGGTATCAACATAAATCCCTACGGGACAAGTGCCATAATGCAAGTTATGGCACAGAAACTCGAGGCAAAGTGTTGAGCAGCACAGCATCTAATTTAAAAGAGAAATGCTGTGACAACTTGTGTTACAGCTGTCACTGAAWTTCTAAGAGATTCAGGAGGCTGAAAGTTCACACATCTCCTGAAACACAGAAAAAGCCGCATCCTCACCCACAGTCACTCCATCAGGATAACGTCTAAATTCCACAAAAGACTTCTTTGCAAATTCAGTGCTTAAATCTGCTACATGATTCATATTTTTTTACTGTAAAAAAGCACAGTTAGCAGATTTATTCTACAAATGTATATTGCTTCTCTTTGGGGCAWCCTACAAGCACATTTTGCTGTAGTTTTACACAGTTATTTCAAGCTATTTCAATCAGTAAACAAAATGCCTACATAAGTGTTTAAAGTAATTTCATACACATATCCCAAGCCAGCTATTTGTGCTCTTTATTTCAGAATCCAAAGTGCCAAATACAAGCAGCAAGTTTTCATTATTATGGTCTACAATAAGAATGATCCCATTTACTTGTGTGAATTTATAGAAATCATTATTAAAGCCACAACCCCAATAATTTCAGAAGAGCTGAGAACAGGAATAACACATTTACATTAACTGCACAGCGTGCATGGCCCCCAAAAAGTCTTCAAGCTTCATTTTTAGACTGCTATTAGCTAGTAACCGAATGTACACATTGACAGTTCAACTTAACTCAGAAACCAACTACTGCACTGATATCTAGTTTGTTAACACATAATCAGATCTGAAAATATACAAAAGCTGAAGTTACATGAAATTAAAATCTGGTTTTAAAAAGTGCACAGTAAAAACTGAGGGTAATTACTATATAAATTATCCACAGAGTACATATTTTCTGGTTCAGAGCTGACATTAAGTTCCATTTCATCCGTTACAAATTCTAAATGTCTGAAAGCCACCGACAGCACCAAAACTGCCTTTACCAGACCCAAAAACACCTCTGCTTCCTGCAACCACCAGGAGCTGGACAGGGAGTTGCCCGGATCTGCAATCTGTGCAGCAGCAGCCTCTGAAGATGGTTGGTTAGCTGTGAACTATCGACTTTTGTTCTTTTTAGAGTTTCCCTGGAGYAACGAGAAATAAGTGAACAGAGATAATTCAGATAAAGAAGTTTACACAAACTACAGGTATGTAACAACCTGAGGCCTGGAAGGGAAGGCACTGGGTCACTTCTTGCCTTTKGGCAGCATTTGAAAACCAAAACCACTGCCTACAGTTATTTAATTTTGAACTACTTGCTTAGAGAGTGACCCTATAATAATCCCTTTCAATTCTCAGAAGCAGAAAACCTCCAGAAAAAACTTCATAAAAAACAAAGTGCTAAGGTCAGCATACAGCTAAACGTTTTCCCCTAAACATTAAATAAAATACACACATATAAAAGATTACACACCAAAAAAAACAAAAAATCCAAAAATTTGCAATGCCAAAATCAAACTCAGACATCTAAAGAAAAGCAATTCTGCACATGTGGAGAAGAATCTAAAAATAAAGATGGCTCTCATGGAACCTCTATAATCAAGGCATGGATTTTTACCCATCAGTAAAACCTCCTTCCATACATCCCACAATTAAAGAGAAGAACGCTAGTTTAACTTCACAGACAGATTAGTGAAGGACAAATATAGCTGAAATAATCAGGGTTGAATTTTTGTTTTTGTTAGTTTTTTCTCCTGAAAATCTTCAGGAAGTGATACAGCATGGTTTAAGCAATGACTGCTCCAAGTGGCAGGCTTCCAGTTACTGCATCACTAAAATAAACAAGTCAAAAACTGTTATTGCTGATGAAGATGGTTTTTCCAAGCCAAGAGTCCAAGCATGCATTTTAAAACAATTCACAAGAGAATTAGTGGCAATATTTTCATTTCCACAGGGGAAGAGGCAAAAAAAAAAAAAAAAACCCACAAGATGAACTAGAACATGGAAGTAACACAGGGAGAAAGAGTAACTGTCAAGAGCAGAGTATCCTGCAACCACCAAAGGAGTGCAGGGAAGACGCTCCTACCTGAAAGTGAAGCACAAACACCYGGCACCACTAAGGGGATTTGCAAGTATTTTTTTATTTTCACCASACGGAATAMAAAAAGGGTACATTTTCAGAGCCTRCTTTGAAACAGTGACACAAAGCATCTTGTACTTCAGTGTGTTTTCCAAGAGTCTTTGCTTCACTCAACTATGCAGGACAGTTTGGAGCTCTCTTTCCAACTGGCAGAGAACAACTCCAGTTTGTAACTGGATTTGTAATGCACACATGCCAAATGCAACCACAGAGGCCCAGGCTGCAGTCAGTGCCCAGTGTCCATACCTGCAACTTACCTTACTAGTCATCTTTAGTGTATCAATTTCCTCCCTTTGTTTAGTTAAGGTTTCATTCATACTGCAGAGATGGTCACTCATCATGCTCAACTGATCCTCGTAACTCCTCTTTGTCGTCATCAATTCATCCTACAGGGAGGAGAGGGGAAAGGACAACCAGAAGCATTTGCTTAATATTAGTGACAAACAGCAAAATGACCCATTTGGATTTCCACCTAGTAGTCAAAAATTTTGATGCTGAATGTGTGCAAGTAARCCACTGGGAAAAATAAATAAATAAATCCCTTAACTAAGGAGCTGACAGCTATTTTCTTTTATTTGCTCTCACGCACAGAGCACCCTCCCTCTCACGTGGTGTGACAAACATCCAGGAGGTCTCTTCAATGCAATAAGGCAATTTCTTAGTACAAGTTGTCAACAGGCCTGACAGACACACTCTGCTGGATCCCTTCCTCATAAACAAGGAAAAACTGGCACGTGAGAGCAAACGGCAGCTTTGGCTGCGGAGAGCCAGAGGTACAAAGGGGCATGGCTTTTCCAAGGATCTGTTTGGCAAGATSCCACAGAAAACCACCCTGGAAAGTAAAGGGGTCCCAAAAAGCTGGCTCATCTTCAAGGACAACCTCCTCAGAGCAAAACCAGACCAGCGCTCAGAAAATTAAGCCARCGTGGCAGCAGGCCAGTGTGGCATGCAGGGAACTCTTCATTCAACCTGAGCTTAGTTCTGGTTTGACCACAGAGGGRACTACGTTACCTTCAGAGTTCTCTTCCAAGCTAAACAATTCTCTGGTTCACCATGACACAGGCTTAAATTTAGCACAGGGCACCTGCTAGTCGCTTATTACGCAGTCTGCTGCGTAGTTGTACGTTGCCATCTCATGGTGAGGTACACACTGCTTGTGAAGTTTGTTAAAGGGACAAATCAAGAGACTACTACTGTGTTCTTGAACAGTTTGGGCAGGCATCTAGTAGCTACATTCATTCCTTACATGCAGTGTCTTGGGCACACACTGCCTCAGCAAGCAAGCAATAAAAGTACTAACTCCATAAGAAAAAAGAAGTGAATGCACTGAAAGCCACTGATTTCTATTTTTACATCCTTGACTACTTTTTCAGCTGCCCCAAGTTTATTTTTGCTTATTGAGCCATCCATCCTAAAACAAACCAGCCAACCAACCACTCACCCCCTGGCATTTCAGGAGCAAAGCCTGTCAGTTTTCACCCTGCGTACTGCTAAAAAATAAGATATGACAAAAAAGAAAGAGCGGATGTAAATGCTGCTTGTAKACAGAGCAGTCCTCTCCTCACACAGGAGGGCAAGGCGCTGCAGTCAGGCCACATTCCCACCTTTAAATGGCTACTACTTCTTCTTGAAGAAACATTCCACTTCACAGATGGACTTAAAATGTACTGGTTTAACCCATTTTATGCATGACTTTATAGTTTTTAGATTTATTACTAAGGTCCTAGTAGAGGTATGACCACCCTCTCTTGCCTTCATTTCTCCCCCTCCGTTTCCCCTCAATGCAATGTGCACTTATGAAATGCATCTCCTACGCTGCTTAACATTTTATTACCTGTAGTCTGCTGATGTTTTGACTAGCTAGTTTCAGCTCTTCCGTAAGCGACTCCTTGGACTTCTCTGCTAAAGCCAGTCTTTTGGCAAGCGCTCGGCACTGTCCATCACAGCAGCATAAGCAGAGCAGAAAGAAGAAACGTTAGTCCCAGCAGAATATTATTGTCTAGTGCCAGCTTCAACATCCAAAATATTTGGTTTTCATTTTTTCTGAGTCATACTCCTTACATTTCCTTACACACACAATCCTTACATTTCAAGAAAATTGCTCACAGCTTACGATCACTCTTACACGCAAGGATAACAGTTAACATTCAGCTTTTTGCTTCATTTTACAGAATTGTCTTTGCATTGTATCACTGGTTKGTATTTTTCATGTTATTGCTAGGAAATGTTTCATGCTAAGACATATTTCTCAAGTAAATAGCAATGCAAATGAGTCTCTTATGTTGCTAGAGTATCAGAGAGTTGATTCCTCCATTCCTCATCTAGTCTTAAAAAAAAAAAAATAATTAGAATTTCCCCTGACAATCTGAAGGCCAAGCCAATTTGACTAGAGGGATTAACCACTTACAGGAAGTTACTTGTGGTTTAAGAAGAGARGAAGCTCTGGAGGGAATGAAGCATTTCATTTCATCTTCAAGTTAAAGTGACTTGTGCCTAAAACCAATTTCTCAGAGTCCTCTCTTTATCCCTTTGTGACAATACAGTCAAAGACTTCTGAATAATGTCAGTGCCATTTTAAAATGAAATCAAGTCTAGGTTAGTAATTAAAACCAGCCACTTCACCTTGTATAAATAACTATATGAAACTCACTGTACTTCAATAAATGCAATTAAGACATAACTAAAGCCCAATTTTTTAGAAACTTTCAATAGTGGCATTTTGGTTGAAGCTCAGTTTTTTTTAGAAACTTTCAATAGTGCCCATTTTTATGCACACTACACCAAAGCCAAAAAACATCCCAGAAACAAGTTTTCTGAAACATTACACAGCAGATTCTTAACCTGCTGTCACAATACCTGTCTGAAAAACCTAAGGATTCACCGTTTTCAGGACAGACACTGTGTGCACTCTCACCTCAGCATGAAAGTGCACGGATTTGCTGTCAGCAAGTTGCAAGTGAGATGTAAGTTCTGCTATCCTGGCCATATAGTGGTTTTTTATCAAGTCTTCACGAGACTCATTATCTGGAGCCTGGTAAAGCAAAAAAGACCCATTAAGCAAATGTATTTATATATTGAATAAAACTACATCATTACACCACAACCTTATCATCCGTAATGACTCTTCCCAGTCAAGGTCTGGCTGCCCTATCCAAAAGCTTCATGTTACCCAAAACAACAAATAAGTTAGAGCAGGTAAATGGTGATTTTCAGTGTCAAGCAGAAGAAATTGTATAAAACTACCACATAAGGGTAYACCTTTACCAATTTTTGCCATACCAAACTGCTGAAGTTGTAAGAATTGCTCAGTTTATCACCAAGTCCTCGATAAAGACAGAAAACCACTGCAGAAGAGGACTACATGTACCTAGCAAGAAGCCTGCTGTTTTTCCCCAGCAGGAGCTCCTTCACAGAGCCAAGTTTCAGCAAATTTCAGCAGCCACARACACTGCAAACCCATATTTCCAACGCTGCAGGTTGTCAGAGGGTTGTTTGGACATTGGGTGGTAGTTTGTTTTTCAAACTTACCAGTTTCCTGTTAATTATAGTCACCCTTTAGAAGCAACTTTCACATATCTTCTCATTACCCTAAATTTTCACATTATACAGTAGCTTTTAAGAACCTGCATGTGGTATTACCTGCCGCCAACCTTTCCACAAGTCAGAAGAGGGAACAAAAAGAAAAAAAAAGAAAAGGGAAGAGCAAGGAAATCCAACATACATCAGGCTCCTGCATAATCAGGAGAGGGAAAGAAAGCACTGAACTAGTCAGCTGAACGTGAGATGGGAGTTCATTACACAGAACTCTGAAGCTACTGTCCATTCAAAATAAAATAAATGACTTTCAGAAACTTGCATATACAGACAGTATTTATGACTCATCCCATTACTGTAAATTATTGCAATGTTTTCAGTAATTATCACAATTAAGTTTTAAGAGAGTGAGAATTGAAACATTTAGCATATCTAGTTTATGTTCTACAGATTACCTTTTCATTATCAGTAGTTATAGTCAACATCCCAATCTGGAACAAAGAAAAAAAAAGGTTTAAATGAGAACTGCAAAATTACTTACTGCAGATATAAATCATTTTGGCTACCATAAATTTTTGAAAAGACTTCAAATTTTAGAAAGTCCCAAAAGTTAACACTAATTGAAGGTTTATTAAAACATTGCATGTTCAGGTTTTGCATGCTGTCCATTAAAACAAGCATTTCACCCACAACCTAAGTGACAATATATGGACAAATGCTCTGAGCAGAATTAAAGCTCACAGTAACTATCCAAACTATAAATAACCCAAATAGCATCCTTTGCCTTATGAGGTACATGAGGGGGGGAAAAAAAGCAAGAGATAAGCAAGAGATACGCGAAAAAAGAAAGATATTTCAATGTGCTAAGGTTACCCAGTTTCAAGAGCRAAGAAATTCATCTTAAATTTCCTGAGCATCTTCTAAACTCCTCTTTTTCCAGTAKGACTAATAAATTGCATTGGCAACCTAGTGAGAACTACTATGACTCCAGGTGAGGGTGCCCAGCTGCACAGGGCACATTATGGAGATACTTGTGCCTGAATTTTGCTCTTAGAGTCAGAACTGTTAATCGTTTCTGACTTCCATGAGAGAACAGATTTAAAGGAAATCAGAGTATGGAATGCTGACATGCGACCAATATTACGCCTTGCTGCTGAAACAGAATACACTGCTCCAGTGCCTAGGAACTGAATAAAGCATCCAAAACTTGAGACGTTAGTTCAAAAGCAGGGATTTTCCTGATTTGATAACCAGACAGGAAGAGGGAATTTTTCCTTCCTTCTCTCCATTGAGGGAAAAGAGTCACTTACCAAACTCGTAGTTTTAACAGGCTCCCTCTGACTCTTCTCTATGGACTCCTCCTTCTGCTCAGCTGCATTTGGCAAGACAGAGCGCTCCTGTACAGACTCAGCTAAATGGCCACTAAGAGAGTGCTTCAGTTTCTGGTTTTCTTTCTCGAGCTTTATTTTAGCTAGTTGAGCCTCCAACATCCAGTGCTCTTTTTCCTGTTCAAGTTTCGCAATTTTCTCCAGGCTCTGCTGGACCTTGAGGAAGAAGAATCAACAGTCCAGCTTACCAGACACACAACACAGAAGAACTGTTTGACCGCAGTATTATTTAGAAACAGGACACAGGAGCTAATGGAATAGTGCAGAGGGTAACAGCCACTGATGTGAATTGCAGCCATGAGTACCTTTATGCAGTTGAAAAGGATCSTGTTTGAGTAGACTCTGTGTTTGGACACAATTACAAGCTCAGAGCTGGGAACACCAATTTAGACTGAAGTTACAGCTTGTGAAGATACAGAAGAATGAGAATATTAGAAGAATTGCATAAACTGGAAAGATACATGGGCAGCACTAYGTTGTTGTAGGTTTGAAGAGAAAACTAAGCCACAGGATCCCTCYACCTATCTGCACGTGAGAACTATAGGTCAGAGGCTGGTCAATCCTATCACGTCACACATTTTATTTCTCATTCAGTATTTCATATTTAACATACATAAGACCACTGCAAATCACAGAAGCCTTCTGGGGAAAAGAAATCATTTTCTGTAAGCAGAAAATGATTTTCCTGCTAATAAATACTACACAGTAGAAAATGTAGTCAGCACTGCACATAAGAGAAATGATTATCTTCAAATGCCTTATTCTTGTCTTTATTTTGACTTTACCTCAATTATTAGGTAAAGGTGGCCCGACATCTTGTATTTATACAAGRAGGAGATCAATAGCACAGTCACACCTTTCATAATGGTATGTATAGACTACAGGTCCAGGAGAGCAAATCTTGAATAATTTTACTCTCAAAACCTAAGATACCTCCAGTCTAATTTTAAGCTTTGAAATATAAAGGGAGACTACCCAGTCATGCTTTTCCTTTACAGTCGACATTATTAAATGCCAGTGGAACTTACACCAGCATACCTGCTGTGCGAGGCCTTCTCTGCTTTCCGTGGAGCTCAGAAGAACTCTGCGATTGGCCAAAGCCTCTTCATAAGGCACTGAATCTGAGCAAGGCTGTAGACAGATTAAAAAAAAAAAACCCCTCACGTTTCACAGTAGATAAGAACTTGCATTTTCTGTGACTTCTTTCCTGTCCATAAACCCTTTAGCAAAGGGAAAAAATACTCCAAACTTTTAATATCCAGTAGAAAAATCCACCTTCACCTCCAAATACAGTAATAAAAAAAGCTCAGCACACTCCGTGTGTTACTTAACGATCAAATGCAGTTTTAAGTCAACTCAAAATGAATCACAGCAAAGTGATTTAATGATAATTGTCAAGTAYGTCATCACTTTACAATTTTTAGTGGGAACAGAAGGCAGATCTGATACCATTTAACCCTTTGATTCAGCACATTTTCTCAAGGATACATCCTTTTTTGTTGTGCCTGTTAACCCCCAACATCTTCCAGTCAAAGTACTTAATGAGAGTACAGTATCAATCACTCCATATTCTTAGCAAGTATGGTAAGAATTGTAAATAAGGAACCTTCTTTTCCTGGGAGKCCTGGCACAAAGCTATGGATGGAAGCAGACAGTGGAATCACACATCCTCAGCTGTGAGGGCAACTACATTTTCCAGAACAGTAATTTTCTGCAGAACTTCCTAGTCCCATTTCCTCAKGGAAGGATTTTTCCTTCAGAGGAAAATTCATTCCAAATACTGAAAATCCTTWGTTTGGATTCTTTGACATAGCAGCAAGTGAACTGCACTTTGTCTGGGCACATATGCTATTTGAACCTACCTTCTTCAAAGACTTCATGTAGGCAGCTGCCCTCTTCTTGTACTGCAGCATACACTCAGCTGAAAGAGGGCTGATGAATTCAGTTCCTCCCTTAGGTCCATAACTAAGTGAAGCAGTGAAGTGATCCAAATTGTTGCTGAAGAACGAGGCGATCTAGGCACAGCAAGAAAAAGTACTAAGTGGAAGAGGATTTCACAACAAAAGGCAATTCACACAAGTTATATCCTTCGTATCTTACACATGTATAGACTTTATTAACACAGGATCTTCTTCGCAGTATCTACTCTTATCAAACATGCAGTTGCTTTTAACATATCACCTAGAAATAGTTTAGAATAAACTGATACTATACATTATTAATACCAGAAACAGTGATCACTACATCTCTCAAAGAATATATTTTTTAAAGGCTGCTTAAGTTGAGACACTATATTGAAACAGAGAATACTATTACCTTGCCCACTGCATTTGTTAAGGCCACAACAGAGGATAAAATGCAGTCATTTGTTGTTATAAGCTTCTGCGTGGCTGTTGGAACCTCTTGTTCTAAAGTTGCTTTCTGACTGTAGTGCTTGGAAATGTCTAAAAAAGACAAAAACAGTTATTTCGTTTATCTGTATAATCAGCCATTTTTCAAAGTCAACTTTTCTGGATTTGGGCTTTGAACATTTTCTCTTCTACAAGCAACTGTATAAAACATGAGTCTGGATATTCTTTAACTTTTCAGCAGACTGTCTTGAACATCTGCTTACAAAGCTCAGAAAGAGACATTGTGCACAAAAGGGAGAATAAAAGGGCATATTTTCAAGTGTGCTCAGCATCCCTCAAAACCATAGCAATAAAAGGGAGCCAAAGTTTTAAACCAGCAAATTAATTTAAAAAGTAAACTTGCCATTTCCATATACAGAGATTTCAGGATTTTACTAATTGACTCTTTCCATTAAAATTAGCAACCATCTTAAAAATCAGCTTTTTGGAAGTCATTTACAAAGAAAAGTGGTAATTTCCATACATGAACTTCAGGAGCACCAAAATTAAAGACAACGGGTGTTTATCATGGAAGGAAGAAAAAATTTGTAATTTTGGTCTAGTTAAAAAAAACAAGCTATTTCACAAATAAACTATTACAATAAAAATCTATCGCTACAGAACAAAGAATTCCAGGTTATGACCACCAAGGAAATTTGGTGACAAGTTCAGGAAGCTGGAAATTAGTTTGGGTTGGTGAGGAAGGTCAGAGAAAACAAAAACCAGGCAAACAGCGATGGGAGGCATCAAGCACAAACAGCCTCCTTAGCTAATGATCCCACGGACAGTTTTTTTCCCATCTTTAAGGTGCAAGTTTTGCCTTGAGGTTGTTGAAATTACAGCAACTCTATTAGGAAACTAGAAGGTTATATATAACACTTATCCGTGCTACAAGATTGTACATGAAGAGAGAGATTAAATCAACAACAATAAGCGCCATGCAAAATGGGTAATAATCTTGACTTATTACTAACACCTTGAGGATGACACATTTTATTTAAGTTTATAAAAGCTTAATGTTTGTACAGATGACTAGTATCAAAATGATTCAACTGCACTGAACGTTTTCCCAGGGAAAAGCTAYGTGGGACAGAATATTCTAAAATAAWCAAAGAAACATTAGTATTTTTAATCCCTTTTCCCCTCAGTTTTAAACAAACAATGCTTGACTGAAAGTGTAACATATCCCCATCCTTCTGATAAAAGGAGAGCATAAGCCATTTTCAAGGAGGAAGTTAGAATTTCAAAGTGAAAACTAACTTCTTGGTAAGATTTGGTTGCATATTCATGTTAGAAGAATAAGCTGCCTAAAGGCTGTAAATAAAATCAATTTTGATGGCTGAGACTAGGTCAACAGTAGGGGAAAACATGTCCATGTAAAGGCATTCCGCTCTGCACGCTGGTCCACCACAGCGATACAATGAGGAAACTGAGGCAATACAGCTCAGGGCAACTCCAGAGAGCCACCGTTAAGTCCCCCAGGAACTTGCACAAAACTGGCAGAACCGAGGAGGAAAAACACGCATGGATCACCCAAACAAACAGGGAGCAGTCAGTTTCATTTGCTGTTTTGCCTTTACCCATTTAGATACTGCCATACAGAAAGTATACGTGTATGCATATATTTATATGAAAATAACAAAGGTGCAACATGCCTCTAYTCCATTCCCCTCACCTTCCAGAATGACGTGAAATCCATGAAGACTTGTAGCAATGTTTGTAAACACAAAGCTGTAATTCGTCCTAAGACCACTTTCTGGTTTTGTACCTAAAGAGTCCACACAAAAAGGAAAGAAATAAAGTTAATCATGAATGAAAAAAGTTAGCTCTGAAAAAGCATCCCATTTCTGCCTACTAGAAACACATGCATGGGCTTAAATCTTTAGAACAGAAGAGGCAGATTCATTGATTAAAATTTCCCCTTCAGCATTAAAAATTCTCTACTGAATTTTGCTTACTGAGTAAGCACATCAAAAGACTTCCAAGTTTTTTAGGTTTCATTTAGACTTTACAAATATCCTCAGCAATTTTTGCCTCAGTGATGAATTGAGCATATCAAAGCATTCATTACAGAAAAAAATTCACTGTCCTTCTAAGACTGAAATAATCTGAAGCTACATAACAACTATTTGCTTTTATTTCCAGCATGTATTTGGATACTGTTCCCCACCCAAACATTTGACTTGATTTTATTTCATTATAACCTATYGCAAGTGGCACGTTAATAACATTATGGATAGAGTTGAAAGGGATAAATGATTAAACTTGGTTTCTTAACAATTAAGTGATGACAAAAGATGTAGTGTCAATCATACTATAAAAAAATGTCATTTCTTCTCCACAGGTTTATGACTACAGAAAATGTGCTAAATTGGATTGCCCGCCAGCTTCTAGCTTGAACACCGGCCACATCCATCATCATTCTCTTCCTCCTCAGGAAGTGAGGAGGGGAGAAAATGGCACATAGAAGAAAAAAGTGTCTTGCAGCACACTCAGTGCAGCACAGTGCAGCACACACTGCAAAACTCACCTGCTCCACAGCTTAGCCTGTATCTAGAAATAAGCATTAACCTAATTTTCCTGCATCCATAGATTTTTTTTTTTTTTTTTTAAGGAAAGTTAGCACATAAGCAACACTAGTACCTCACATTCTCAAAGCAATTGAGCTGAAAGAGGCACTTACTTGGTAGAGCAAGGAGACTAATGTACACGTGCAGCTTCTCAAAGACCGCAGTCAGCTTCTTCATGTCTCTGTGTAGCTCCATATTTCTAGCTCTTAAGGCAGCTGTGCAAAGAGAAGACTCACACTCTTCTTCCAAACTAGGAATATACGAATGAGTTAAATAATAATAATAAAAATAATAAAAAAAAACACACAACAGCACAAGCATAAAGAGAAACAAGCCTGTGAATTTGGGCTAGATAAGTTGTGTTCTCCACATCCCAAGCCTGAAACAGCCAAGGTACAGTACTTGAGACAGGTTAACACACTGCAGTAACCAAGCCATATGTAACAATTTCTGAGCACAAGCAGGAGCCTCTCAGAAGCCTCTGTGAAAAGGCAGGACCTCCTGAAGAGCAGAGCTATGTACACCCATGGTGAGGAATTGAGAGCATCAGTTTCAAAACCTTTCCTCTACTGCATAAAGAGCTTCTGGAAGTGCAGAAGAGCTGGAAGTGCAGAAGAGGCACAAAGGAGGCATAAAATAAGCTTTTTCCTTCTCCTTCCAAATACTACTTTGTGCTGATTATTCACCTCCCTTCAAAGCACCCAGGAGCAAAGTTTTTCACTGCACAAAGGAGTGCATCTGGCTTAGTTCACTTTGCATCTCWAGATCTTAGCGTTATCTACATCTCTAGGCAGACTCAGAAATTCAACAACTTCTGCCTACAATACTCGAAAAGTGTCAGTGCTATTGAACAATATGATACATAGTGCCCTTTGACTTTGATCTATTAAATCAAAAGTACCTTTTTAATTGGTACGGAAGAATCTTTCTTAAAAAGCATAAGTACGAAGACAAGTGTTCTGCAAAAGCCTTCAATTTCACCGCTGTTTCCTGGGAGAAAAACAACACGTGAGTATTTTTGTAGAGCAGAGAACTTTCTCAAGGCTAAAAATAAGAAAACCCACCAGCACGGTCACGGTGTCTTCCGTGATGCTCTCGAACAAGTGCAGCATTCCTTCCTCCAGAGGGCGGACGTASGACGCGTTTTCATGAAGATACTGTGAGAACTGAGCACAGGGAGATTTAAAATGGTGCTTGCTGGATGCTTTGGCACAGGGTTTCACAGATTCACAGAATATTTAAGGTTGGAAGGGACCTCTACAGATCATCTAGTCCAACCTTCCTGCTCAAGCAGGCACACCTACAGCATGTGACACAGGGTGGCATCCAGGCGGGTTTTGAAGACCTCCACAGTAGGAGACTCCACAACCCCCCTGGGCAGCCTGTTCCACTGCTCTGTCACCCTAACAGCAAAGAAGTTGCTCCTCACCTGGAGACGGTTTGTGTCAGGGATTACAGGTTTTGTAGGCAGCAACTGAACAGTTCACTTCCACGGAGCACCTTTCATCTCGGGTAACCCCAAGGAGGTGGATTACAAGATGGAAGAGGGAAGTGGTGCAGAGCCACCTCTTGCTACAGGGTAGGCTAACTTGTACCTTGAGGGAGAGCTATGGGGTTCAGCAAAGGCTGTAATGCCAAACCCTACCCTGGGCTTTCCACAGTACCCTGCCTCCCTTCGACAGCACACCAGACCTCTGCTTCTCACACGGAAGGTYTGGCATCCCTCAGAGCTCAGGTACATCCAATTAGGCTGGTTTCAGGCCCCTGTTCAGCTGGCAAAATGAGCTTTCCTACCTTCTTCTCACCTGCTCTTCATGTTGCCCTCTTCTCCTGGGCATCAGCTCAGCCACATAGCACCTAGTCTGGCCTAAATCTAGCAACCAACAAGGGAAGTTTTAATCCCGGTTTCTAGCCCAGTTTGCTGCATTAGCAAGACGTGCTTATGCCAGTGCAAAGGAGGAAGCAGTAACTAACTGAAGGGAGAACTGCTGCTTTCTGTGGCTAGGCCAGGGTAGAGCAAAGGAGAAACCTGGGCCTCAGGCAGCTGTCTGATTTAGCATCAAGTCCCCTGAATAACTTCTGTAGATTCCCCTCCCTCCCCCTCAAAACAATGTGTGCCCGAAAATCAAGCTATTTACTCTTCCATTCAACTGGAATGCAAAAGTAACACCAGCTTTTGACTCTGATACTACAGTACAACAAGAAGCTTTTTTCCACCGATTGACATACAGAGCCAAAAGTAATCTTGTTTTTTATTTTTTCCCACAGGAAGTTACCTTCACCTTTGATTATTTATATTAGAAAAGTAGCTAAAGGTCCCAGGCAAGTAAGGTATAAGTTTCCAATTAATTATGATGCAGAAACACAGCATTAAGACAATAGAAATGCTTAGCTCTCCTTCATGCATGCACAAATCTGGATGGAATCAGGAAAAATTCTTAAGTCTAAGGAGGAAGCACCACCGCATGCAAAATGCTCCTGTCTTGTGCTGCAAGAGGGCTGCAGTTATCTGGTACGATGCTGAAGACCCAAGAGAACCCAGCAATCCAATACTCAAAGAGAAAAGGAATACTTGAACCTGGAAGGGAACTGTCCACATCTACTTTGAGTGTTTGTTGGGGGAAATAGCTTGAAAGCGCCAGACAAAACCTGGAGTTGGGGAAAAACAAATCAGTGCGAGTGCGCGAAGCCACTACCTGACACTACTGACTCATCTGCTCTACTGCATTAAGGGGAGACTTTTTTGATCCACGCAGTGCAGGASCTAAGATCACACCAAGAACATCTGTAAAGCAAGCAGGTAGCCACAAATATAGCGTCAGCTTCGGGGAGCAACAAAAGATGCTCAGCTGCTGGAAAGCTGCAGCGAGCGCCCCGAGCAGCCGGGCGCGCTGAGGCAGCTTCGTTGCAAAAAAGCTGGAGCCAGGGACCACTGCGAGGCCAAAAAAGGCCTGAGCTACTGAATCGGAGTCAATTATGAAAGAGAATTAAATTAGTTCTGATTAAGTTGCAAGTTTCAGCTGTGTAAAAGCACTTTGCTGAAAAGCAATGGGGAGATGTTAATCAGGACATTAAGAATTCAAAAAGTGCAAGAAGTGATGACTAGGAACTCTGATTTTAGCCACTTTGTATAAATAGCATTAATATCTGTAGAATCCAATCACCATGCTAGGCCATGTAGACAAGGAGAGACAGCCTCTGCCCCAAAGAACGTGGAAGATGACAGAAGGGAAGAGGTTTTGCAAAAAGGATGCATCATCTTGAGTGTGTTTAGTGCCAGGAACAAGAAAAGCCTCTTCTTCCTCAAATTAAGATCTATGAACCTCTGACACAGTGTATTCTTTATTGGAATAGCTGAAAGGACTGTGAAGGTAAAGGGATTGGGATTTCTTTAGTGGAAAAACATGTTCACACACGTATTTGTTGACTGCAAAGAGATTAAAGAGGTCCTTCCAAGAATAAGGGAGTTTGGAGATAGTTTACACTGCCACTACACTGGCAACAATCATTCAATGAATGAAAGTGTTCTTCCTGTGACTTAAGCCTGAACCATTAAAAATACTAAACTGAAATAATCACTAGGTTATCGGACAGGTAAAATATGCATAGATCCACCGGGACTATGAAGTCAACAACTGAGMTATCAAAGCAAGTTTATAGCAAAATATACAGATTTGCGCCACGTCTTTGGGCATGAAGTTCTATTTTGTGCTTTGTGGCACAGAGAAAAGTCACAGATGGCATCTTAACAGTTCTGAGTGATGTTCTCAGAGGTATCTTCCACAGAGTTGCATGGAAAGAGCAGAGCCTTTTATAAAAAAAATATAATTTCAACATGCTTTACAGACATGACACTGCAGACTTACAGGAAAGAGGGCAACACAGATAACCCAAAGCCAGCATAAGGTTAGTGTTTGGCAATGGACCAGAAACTCAAGTTSTCTCCTGCATAATCCTACCTTGCACACAGTCGATTCCACTCTAGAGTTAAACACGAGATGTTCTGGCCAACATTTCCCATTCTCCCACTGTGCTTTTATACGAAGTGAAGCATATACTCTAATTATGTATTTTAGTTATATATTTATTTTATAGATATTTTAAAGCAGTCACCTAAACTCTTCATAAATGCAAGTAGCACTTTAAAAAAAAGCTCAGATCTATCATAAATCATATCATYATTGTGACTTTGCTTCTGTAGCAAAGGCACAAGAGAAGAATTGTCTGCAACAAAAACACCCACCCTTGCTCACATTCAAATAATTCACCCAACAGAAAAGTCCTCCCACGAAAGACAGGCTGCCCCCTCAGGGCCATAACTTTYAGCATGTGGCAACAGTAGTTGAAGGAAGTTCCACAATGAAACTGATCTGATCTCKAAGGTCAACATAACCGAGCAAATTTAAAATGGCCATCAGCGAGCCTTACCTTCTGATTTAATGGTGATATAGTATCTGTTGCAGAATCAACAGGAAATATCTGGACTTTCTGTTCAGTGTACGTGTGAAAGTTGAGGAGAGCTGTTACAAGATCCTGAACGAAAGCAAGGGCCTGTCCAGCCAGGTCTCGCAACTTCAGCTGTAAAGACAGTCAGAAAAAGTTATATCTGAGGTGTATCTATTTAAACAAAAAAAAAATTCCATGGGTAAATGTAAGAAAAATAKAATCATCTAAGACTATCTATTTCTAGGCAGTCCCAAAATACTGGGTAATAACTATCTATATCTTTACAAGTAAAGTTTACTCATTTACAACACTATTTGCAATTGTATACATTTCTATGGAGATAAAAACATTTTATTTCATATAAAAGTTAGTAACAGATAAGAGAAATTTCACTT
>NW_020455766.1:2526224-2570740 GCF_003342845.1 Nothoprocta perdicaria
CTTTTTGTCATTCTCTCCAGAACAGCCTGCAGTGATTACCTGACAGGAGCCACAAGAGCAGACCTAGTCCAGAGTGAGATAAGTAAATGACTCGACTCTTCCACATGGGAACAATGCAACCTGCACCTTCACAAAGTACAAGGGTTTGGGGACAGGGATTCCCCTGAATCATCTTCTGCCATTTAGAGTCACTAAAATGACTTTTTTTTTTATACTGTATCTGCATAGAAAGTTAGACCTTTAAGCCGCGAAAATGCTTACCTGGTATCTTCTGTTATGTACTGGCACATTCAGAGCATTGTATTGATTAGATCCTACGGGACAAAAGTTAAACATATTTATTAAGTCATACTTCCTACATAGAACATTTTTTAGTAAATCATTTTTACATCGAAGTTTTTCAGMATAAAAGTGTTTGTTTCGAAAAATATCCAAGCAATTCACTGCAATAAAGTAGATCTAAAGGACTCATTTAAGAGCTGCTAGTACGATCAACAGTGGAGAAAGCACTTCCACACTTGCCTCAGATTACAATTCATATTTATCCATCTAAAATCCCCCAGATTTTTGACAGGAAACAGCAGCAACCATATGCTGTTATCCAAAAGATCAATATTATTCACTAAACAATAGTGAACGGTCTCAAAAAGCCTTAAAAGAACTCAACATGATCTTCAAATTTCAATTATATTCCAGAGACACCCAAGTAAGTATTTTTGTGATTTGCCTGTCACTTGTGTTTTTTTCTTGTTGGTGGTKGGTTTTTTTAATGCTCCYGCATGCACCCGATTCCTTCATTATATAGAATTAMTTCTAATCACCACACATTTAAACATTTTGTTCCAGTTAGAGAGCGCTCTGGATGGCTTCCATATTTCAAAGGGACCCACTTTAAAAGAGAGGCGTGGAACGGAGCTTGGAAGGAGGCCCCTACCTTCCTTCAGTTGCTACAGTCCACCAGTTTCATCTCTTCCTGTACTCCAGCTCCTGCCTGCCTGCTCAAGGACAACCTACCACTCAGGCTATTGAGGACAGCAGACAGTACAGACTGATGCAACACACTCTTSTTACATCTTGTGTACTTGAACTCAGATGACACTATTACCTCCAGCTGGGTACCCAAATTGAGCAAGACAGGCAAGAAAAACGCAAGCCAAAGCAATACCTACTTGTGTCATTAAAAGGTACTTTTTCATTGATTATGCTTAGAGATTCTTCCAGTCTACTGCCCAAAGTCGCCTGAAGATTCTTCAATTGCTGCTGGCTAAATAACAATAAAAACCACAAATGTCAATCCTTAAAGTTTATTTCATACCATCACCACTGTAATTCACCCTAAGCCTCCCTGGGGTTAACAGATCTCCCTTCCCAGAAGTTTGATAGAAATCAGACAGTAGGAGTTCTCTCTCTCTCTCATGCCAATTTTAGAACATGTGCTCTATTTTRACTCCTAACAAAAGCAGTGAAAGCAGCTAGAACGGACTGCAGATTTTGGAGTGCTACTCTTGAGAAATTTGGATCACTTGGAAGTTAGCCTTTATATTCATTTCCAGTATTACATTCATGACAGAAGCTATACAAAAGTATTCTGCTCACTGTCATTTTAACTAGCTCACAAACAGGCCTTTAATTTAATTACCTGCTATGGTATTCCAGTATAGAAGAAATGATAGTTCAGGTAAGTACACTACCTCATTACCAGAAATACACCATAAGCATAACAGATTTGGATGCAGCCCTGTGCCACGTGCTCTAGGTGACCCTGCRTGAGCAGGGGGGTTGGACTCGATGACCTCTGAGGTCCCTTCCAACCTTCGGCATTCTATGATTCTATGATTTCTGTACCTAAATATTGTTCTGCTACAGCACATTTGTAAGAGATTTGACAACAATGTGTCATTTGCATTCTAAAGTGATTTTCCCCATATCAGCTTGTGTATTGTAGATGTGAATCTGTGTCATGATGGTTACTAATATTGTTATCCCAATGCTTGAAGTGAACAGTATTATATCCTAGCATTATATGTATGCTAACAAGGATTACTGTGTATTGTTTTTCAGACCAAGTACCACGCCTTACCCAACTCAGGCCCTCAATTCTTCACTGCTTTGTTTCCAGTCTGACATCTAGAACTCCTGCACGTATATTGGATGGTGGGAGGGAAGGTTTCAGAGTGACAGTTTGTTTTATATTTAATACATCAATACAAATAGGAAAAAAAATACAAACAAATAAAATACCGAAAAAAAGGTCAATAAGTATCTCATGCATTGTAAAAAAGCTTTTTTCTTGAAGAGCAGCTGCAAAAATTGCACAGAAACTCCAGCGTATGAAGTGTAAACATACTGGACACATGAGAAACTGTGGAATATGAACAACATYGGACATGTTAGAAAACTCAAAGACAAACTCCAGAAGCATTGCTGTTTCTGTGCTATACTGTAAAGGAATGATTAAAAAAAATGATATATTTTGTTTCATGTTTTGCCCTTTGATTTTCAAGGCATAGAGGCCGTCAGGCCTGGTATCCCCTGGCTTTTTGGAACAAAGCTTGGATCTCAGAGACAAAGGGATCCCTTCTTACTAAAGGGGCATTCTGATAAAGATCCCCATGTCAAGCACTCATTAGATATTGATTTCAGTTTTGAAATAGTGTCAGGCTTTTATTTTTAATTTTAAAAGCCTGCTGTGTTAAACGGTAGAGGCRTTTTCTTACAATGACACTAGCTACCCAGTCATCTTGGAACTTYCTACAAGCAACAAGCTCTCAGTGCCACAGAAACAGAATAGAGCATCACCACCTTTCAAATCTAAGCTACACATCCCATAGACACTTAAAAAAGCAAACAGGAGCAAAAAATATCCAACTTCTTCAAGTAATACTGTAAGTGAAAAATCTGATCTACATTAGAAGAGAATTAGTAGAATGCAAGGATGTTTAACTTGGTAAATAGAATTAAAAGATATGATTCAGGGCTTCTATTTGAAATGGAAGGAGCTTCTGACCTGACTATGTATTTTAACTGTTACTTATGGTTTATACCATGGCTAAGTTAAAAAACAAAAAACAAAAAAGGCACCTTAAAGAAGTGCTCTCTAAGCTCCCTCGGCCTGCAGTTCTCAACTCTTTTTCCTGTTTTATTTAGTTGATCTTCAAGGTAATTTAAGAATTCCAAAACTAGAATAAGCTTGATCAATAAATTCAAAGTATTCTGAGTATATTATACTTCAAGCAAACAAATATTGCTCAAGAGACATATGAAGCAGATGGGAACTTTTGAAATTGCCTTTCAGCATATAAAATGCCCCAACCAAACTTGGTTTTTAAAAGCAGTGTGTAAAACTCATACACCTTTGTTTCACAGAAGTTCAACAGTTTCTTCCCAGTTCCACTGGAACTAAATCCTGCAGTCACTCATCAGCTTTACAGTTATCTGCAGTAATTTGGCAGCTCTTTAACAAGACAGATTTGTCTACATCTGTGTAAAGAACAGTTTAGTTATATACCCAGCAGAAGAAAAGGGGACCTAAGCCACATAGTCTTGATGTTAACATGTTGCTGCTTGCAATTTCAGTTTTAACCAGTGTTAATCAGTCTTTTTTTTTTTTCCCTTCAAAAGTAACCCCATTCATTTGTAAAGCAGCTATTTCTTTAAATCAAGTTTTTCATTATATTAAATAAAAGCACTTACCATTCTTCGGTTCGAAGCCTACAGTCCTTAGCTTCTCTTTCTAGTGTCTGAGACTTGATCTTTATGCAAGAAGATAATCTCACAATGTAAGTACTGACACAGCAAAATATTTAATTTCAGAACTTTTCAAGCTTGTCAAGTAACAAAAAGCTCCTTACTTCTAACTTGGCTTTATCATGCTGCAGCTTCTCTATGGTATCCGTGTACTTCCGTGTTAAACTGTCCACCACAGCTTGATGCTGGGCAGCATCCGTTTCCAGAACATCAAGTCTGCTTCTCAGCTCTGCTTCTAAACGYTTGTGCTGCTCATCTGCTTCAAAGAACTACAATGAGAAAAGCAAGTCTCGTGTGCAAGGGCTTCACTTTCATTTAGTGCTGCGGAATCTAGCCCAAAGTCACCAATTAGGTCCACTTTAATAACAAGTGCTCGCTTATTAGTCCTCAGATGAGTTTGTGTTGACATATGCAGAAAACAGATCGATTAATAAAATACTTGTTTTTAGAGAACGGTTGATATTACAGAACTTTAAAAAAAAGACTGATAGACACTYGCAAAAGGTTTGTTATTCAGCTTAATTTTCCCCTAAGCTTTCTATACCAGTGAAATACATTCTATTTTGATGTTAGTAATTCTTGCCAAACTGCAGAGAATATTAAGTTTTAAAGCAATTTTGAAACTGTGGGTGAAGAAAAAGCTTCCATCCAATACCAACCATTTTCAATGCAATAGCTGAGCATCACCAGAAGTTACAAAATTAAATGAGAACCATCTATTATTATGATAATGTGAATTATTCCATAYATCGTCTTAAGAGCCTGAAGTCAAGTTATAAAGATATTCAATTGGTAAATGAGAAACAATGCTAACTTAATCAGCTACTCTTTATGCATGCATCAAAACACACTAATCATTCAGTTAAAAGACTCAGCTTTACATACAAGTATATGCAGTCGCTCATTCTCTTCTATCTTCTTTTGAAGATCTTCATTGAAGACACTTTTCTGCTCTTGACTCAACTGAGATGAAGATTCTCCACCTTTCTAAAAGAAGGCATGTGCTCATTAGCWCCTGTCCCCAAATAACAAAGGCATTTCCAACCACTTAAATTCCTTCTGTAAGAGGCACATGATTACACGCATAGTTATTATAGCTGTAGTTATATTCATAATAAATAGATATATTATACTGACTAGCTAGTCAGTTATACTGACTAGCATATATATATATATGCTATATATATATATGCT
The DNA here is from genome assembly GCF_003342845.1 of Nothoprocta perdicaria. Taxonomy (NCBI): domain Eukaryota; kingdom Metazoa; phylum Chordata; class Aves; order Tinamiformes; family Tinamidae; genus Nothoprocta; species Nothoprocta perdicaria. Next base: position 2,531,166 of record NW_020455766.1, read on the forward strand.
ATATATATATATGCTATATATATATATGCTATATATATATATGCTATATATACACACACACACACACACACATATATATATATATATGAGCCTAAAAACAGCATTTATTGGTTTTATACCATGGTAGAATGCCCACTGGGTAAGTTAACAGAAACTGTCCCATTCATAAACACGTGGAAGGGCTTGTCCATACAAACATTTCCATGTGTCCGTGGATGTGAYGGCTCGGTGCTGCTGCCACCATGTGAAGCTTCCACGATGCCGGGCAGCGAGCAGTGTCAACCCCTATGCAGAAAGGCCTCCTGGGTTCAGGAGCTCTGTGTACGGTGTGTCCCCACGCCTCAACCAGACTCATCTCAGCAGGGATCAAGAGCAGCCACYGAAAGGCACTACCCCAGCACGGGGTGTTGCACGGGGTCACACTGGCCCCTCACCGCCTGCCACACTCCCTGGGAATACACAGCCACCTGCCAACAGTTCTTCCTTTTTCACCCATTTCACTCAAAGCCTCACAGACCACCAACAAATCCCACACAGACAGCTGCTTGCTCGACCATTCTGCTGAACAAAGGTGGCACCAGCGCTGAACAAGCCTGCTGACCACTTAACACTTAAATTTCACACTGAATTTCAAGCGCCCAGGGCAGCTGACACAGTGAAACCAACCACACTTTTTGATGCCATTCTCAACTGGATCATGTGAGAAACAGGGACACCTTCCATTCCTTCTAGAAGGACCAAACCTCAAAATACATCATCTTCCAGAAGTTAGTCTAAATATAATGTACTTGTTTKCCCAAAGACAGAAAATCTACAGGTATCACTGAAGCTACTAAGGGAGCACTCAGTAACACACACCTCCTGAAAAAGGGTCTGTGTKTTGAATTAAAGGGAGCATACTTAAAAGGCAGCACAGACATTTCTTAATGCAAAATTTGTCTCTCACAGTGGAGCAGAAAAGTTAGTAGCAATAGTCTGCAAGCTAACTCAAGACAAAGTAAAGTCCTCGAAAATTTGGAAATATGACTGAGGAAACTAAGTTATGTAATGTGAAATAAAAAATAAGAAAGACTGAGACACATTTAGAAAATGAATATTAATGTATTAAATATTTAAATCAACAAGTAACATGAATCAGAGGCACTATCTTTATCAAGGACCTGGATAACCCTGATTAACAAAAAGTACAGAAATTATGTGAGAAAGTAAGGAAGATGAGTACATTTCTAAATAACTGAATATTTTTACATTAGTATTTATGGAGTTTTGGAAGATGTCAAAAAGAATAAGTCATAGTAATTAAGAGGAGGAATATCAAAGATTGCTTGAGAAAGCCCCAATGGAACATCCTTGGGAATCCTGAAGTCGCCTGAAGGGGAACAGGCTGACCTAAGGGATCTAGATAATATGACAAACACAGTTTAATCAGTTGGCATTTTGAGAAAAAAGAAATCTTGGTACTCTATCATTATTCTGTCACTTTGAAACAAAATAAAGAGTATTAGCTAAAATTCAGACTTCAAAGTATTTGACAAGATTCATATAAGAGCATCAAAATAACAAAGTAATGGGAGTTGGACAAGAAAGTCAATTTTCCTCACAGATTAATCAGAAAGTTCCACAGTCTTCTCTGGCTGTTTAAAAATTTAATAAAGACACAGAAAGAGATATACCAATTCAATGCCAGTTAGCAGTCAAACTAAGAAAAAAGCCCATTTTTAGCATACCATATAGGTATCAGTATTTGTTCAGTCAATATTTTCAGTAACATTGGTTAAAAACAGAAGTTCCATTGAGAACATTTAGCTCAAACTTTCACACTCAGCAACTGTGCTAAAACTGAATGAAACAGTAACAGGTGAGGAACARACATTTGCTAAAAAAGAGTTGTTTGACCTTTATCACATACCTTGCTTTTCTTGCCTCTAGTTTCACTTAAAGCAAGTTCATCTTGAAGCAACTCCACTCGCTTGGCAAGCTGCTGATTTCGAAAGGTCAAGCTGTCCATCTCCTGCTGCAGTTTTCTCAATGATTGATCCTTCATCTTCAGTTGCTCCTGAGGGACCAAGGAGTTTTAGAATTAAAACTTTCACGCTACTTCCATATATTCAAAGAAAAAGCCTTCCCTGTTCAGTATTTTATCTCTGAAGAAGCCAAAAATATTGCTTTTAAATTAAAAAACAGATTTCACTTCCTTGACTTGCCCACAGAGCACGCTTCATTAGGTGCTTTATCCTGTAAATCAGTCACCAAGAAGCAACCTTTCACTTTCACAAAGTCAACACCCACAAAGAACAATGAATACAGTAACTCCAAAACAAGAATTCTTACTTACATCATTTTTTTCAATGTTCTTTTAATCATTATTCTCTGAATAAAAATTAGGAAAAGCCCACCCTACATCCTCCCATTTACCTATTTGGTCAAGACTTAATATAACTGAAGCTAGGGCTCTAGACRTTACCTTCAGAGAAGCAGAGTTGGCTTGTTCATCTACAACCCCTTTCTTCAGCACCTGGTTCTGAGCTCGAAGCTGAAACATAAGAGATGCAGACAACTGTGTAAGACAAAAGAATAAACAAAAAACACTCAGTAGGAAAAACATCTGCATGCCAAAGGCATTTTATCTTTTCCTGAAAAGATTAAATGTGTGTGCTTAAGGGATTCTCTTCTRATAAGCAGCTGTGTTAATAAGTTTTGTGTGTTTTTTTTTTTTTTTTAAAAGGCACAAACACATTCATATCTTGAATTTTCAGAAAACAAGAGTTACTTTGGGAAACGACCTTCTTAAACAGAAGGCTCATCTTGCAAGAAAAAGTATTTCAGATTAATAATTTAAATAGTTATCGCTCGAAGAGCAGCAAACAGCTGCAGAGAAGTTAGAGCTTCTTGACTACTCCAGTCTTACGTATTAAGTGTTACTTCTGCTCTGCCAAAAACCAGCACAAGTTGAGGGAACATTTTGATTACTTCTTCCATTAAGTTYGAGTAAAAGGGTCGGAAGTTGTAACTTCAGGGGAAAACAAAGTATTCTGGAAACAAACATCCTTCCCCTGGGGTGCTCTGTGAAGCAACAGGGAAAGGGAACCTTTGCCAGGTACCTGCTCRCCACTTTTTGAACCTACCTACTCCCTCCTTAGCTCTCACATCACCGCTAGCAAGGGGACAAAGAGCTTCCAGGAGCTCCTCTCCTCTCCTGCAAGCGACAACAAAGATCTGGTCGTTTGCAGGAAAAGGAGGGCTGCCCACAAGGGAGCTTGCACAACGCACCGGAGCTGTCCTACAAGGGACAAAGTGGGAGAGAAGCAGCTCCCACAAGCAGCCAAAGAAATCCTGCAGGGAGGAAGTTGCAAGGCGAAGTTCAACGAAAATTTTCAGGCACTCTGATACTAAAGGAGCGAGAATCCAGGAGCTCAGACAAGCAAGAAGGTCTCTGCATTTCRAAGACCCATTCAGGAGCCAAGGTCCGCGGCCAGCAGGCTGTGCGCAGCCTCCGAGGCACGGCAGCTCCGGCAGCGAGCCACAGCAGCCACCACCTCGCTGGCGGCAGCATTTTCGAGGCCAAGCCGCAGCGCCTTCACAAGCGGCTCCCCGCAGGCCTCGGCAGCGGCCCCCGGGACGGGAGCCGGGCGCCTCGCTGCTCCGCAGCCCCGCGGGAGGCGCCTCGGGCCGAACGCTCGGGCCCGGACATGGGCAGGACGGCGAGACGGCCCTTGCAGCAGCCCAGCCGCCGTTAACGGCCGCAGCGGCCGCAGGGCAGCGCGGTACCTTGGAGTACTCCTGCGCCAGCTTCTGGTACTTGGCCTGCAGCTCCGCGGCGGCCGCCATCACGGCTCGGCTCGGCTCGGCTCGGTCCGGTCCGGTCCGGTCCGGTCCCGCTCCTGCGCGCCCGCCACCTGCGCACGCACTTCCGCGTTCGGCCGCCGCCGCGGCGCGCTGACGTCGCCGCGCTGACGTCACCGCGCTGCCCCGCCCCGTGCAGCCGCGGCTCCAGCCGCTGGCGCCGCCATCTTGACGCAACTTCCAAGATGGCGGAGCGGGGAGGGAAGGGCGGGCCCCACTTAAACCCCGCCCACAGAAAGGGGCCGCGCGACGTCATGGGGTCCCTCCCCCCGCAGGCGTCACCATAGCAACCGCTACCCGCCCGCCACAGCGCGGGGGCTACGGGGCGCCGCCCCGCCCAAAAAGCGGCGGCGGCCGCGCGCGGGGGGGAGGGGCAGTGGGGGGCCGTTGGAGCCGTTAGGAGGCGGGAGCGGAGCCGCCGCCGGGGGGCGCCCCGCGGCCGTTGGCGGCGGCCGTTGGCGGCGGCCGTTGGCCCTGCGTCAACTGCCACCGGGCCGTGACCCCGGCTCGCTGCGAGGCCTGTTTCTCCGTTTGATTTCAGCAGGATGTTTTCATAGCTCTTTCTCAGGAGTGCCTGACATAAGAAATGCTCTTTTTCTTGCCCACTTTCGTGCGTGCTCCCTGTGAGGAGGAGCGGCTGCCCCACTCCTCCGYCCGTCCTCTAATGAGGAGAGGCAGTAGCTGCCCATGGCAGCTSCCTGTCATTCCCTTGCAGCTCTGGGGATTCGGGCGGATATTTTGCCCACATGTGCTGCCACAGCARCACGGTCGGCAAACGCTAACCGGGACGTGGTGGCCACATTAATAAATACCCCTGTGTCTCCAAGGAAGCCCTCGTGTTGGAGGAGAAGAGCAGAGGCTGCACGTTGTTGAGAAGTCTCAGGACAGGAAGAGCAAAATGCCACGGGCCGTGTCAGCGCAGGAGGTGCCGCCGCTGCTGTGCGTGGCCAGGAGCACTAAACAGTCCTGCTGGGGGCACGACGGGCGCCAGGGCGGCCGCACAGGGAGCCTTCCCTGCCACCAGAGCTCTGCCTCTGCCCGGGCGGCCACGAGCACAAACATGGAACGTATTCGCCCGCGTCCCTCCTCGCCTGGGCAAGACCCWAACGCTCCTTACATCAGGTGTATTATCCTTGAACACAGGCAGGCCGAGGGAGTCCGAAGACGGGTGTCCGTAACGGCCTGTCGGAGGCCGAAGGCTGAGGGCCGGCTGCAGGATTTCCAGGCTCCCGGGAGCGGTGTGGAGCTCAGCGCTCCTGGCACGCACAGGATGACGTTTGCAGCTCGTCACCACCCTGGGATGGTGTTTGGTGGACAGGCTGAGCCAGAGATGCCCAGGCAGAGCAGTAACAAACACGTCAACAGGGACTATACTGATACCTTCTGTTTTCCAGGTCACTCATCCTCCTTCCGCTGCGCAAAGGGTGCTTCCCCTCTGATTCACTGGGTCTTGTACTCACACACGCTGAGAACGGGTGCAGGTAACGAACAAAGATCGCCTTCTGAATCATCCAGGATGTTTTCTGTGCTGCGGGAAAAATAAACTTCATTGTCATCGCTTACATGCTACAAGTATTTACAACAAAAGGGTGCCTAAGACCTGGAATGAAGTCAGGAACGGTTGGAGGGAAGCCAACGCCAGCCATCAGACTGTCACAAGAAACGCCTGAGCCGCTCCTCGGGCGCCGCGGACGCCCCGCCGGGTGTTTGGGTGCTTGGTTTCTGTTATGGCAGCAACAGCARGGAACGCGCTGCGGCGATGCCCGAGCAGCCCGGCTGTCACACACAGCCTCTCACCTCTTCCAAACTCCCATTGTTCCCATAAAAAAAAATCAAGCCAAGCGCTCTTAAAATAGGTGCGACGTGTGTGCGGATGTGCCCTCCACGGAATAAATTCTTCCCTTATGTTTGTCCCTCATTACCATAGTTTCCGTGTTCGTAGCACCTAAAAACRGGAGCGCAAACAAACCTCTGTTCTCACGTCCCGTCCCGACTCMGTGGATAAACAAGAGTTTATCCAAGTTTATCCCACCAAGGAGGTGGCACTCGGGGTCGACAAGGGTCCAGGGAAGGAGAGGGGGAAGGCGAGGGGCGCTTGTGCCACAGGAGGGGCTCTCAYGGCTTTGCAGCGAATCCACTCGCTCCGTGAAACAGCAAAGCTGTAACAAGGGAAAAAAAAATGTTTCTTCCATTTCTTCTAAAGGCTCATTTCTTTTAAATGCTGAATTCCACCTGTGCCTGGAAGATGAAACCTCTTCCCTAGCTCTGCCACGTTTTGCACAATATAATGCACAAATACACGACTGGTCCAATCCCCTTTCATTTTCCTCTTGCATTTTACTGCCTTTTTTTTTTTTTTTTTTTTTTTTTTGGCGGTCTCCAGTCTTTCTTTTCGTGCTTCCAACACGGAGCAGTGAAAGCAGCAAGAGCTGAGCTGAGGGACATACCCCATACCGTTAATCTAGCCCTGACCATGCGGGCGCTCTCAGAGAGCTCKGTAGCATCTAGCCAAGGAGGGACAGAGCTGGTCAGAAATAATCATTCTTTTTCCCTGAAATATGAGGGAATCGCAGAATCACAGAGAAATCTCTATAATTTAGAAAAAAATAAAAGGTAGCAAACTATTTACGAAAAYGAACACAACTCAGATGTTCCCAACACCTCCAAAGGTTCCCCCTGAACCTCTAGCTTTCAAATTGACAGCCATCTATTGGCATGGCTTTAAACCTGACATGCTTCTTCACCCCCATGAAAGCTCATCTAAAATTAGCAAGACACGTATTATTAATTAAAAAAAAACCCCAAGACCTAGTTGTTATTTTTCACTACATTCATTCACCTGAAAAATACCCCTCCGAGAGAAAAGAGGAGCCAGCCAGGCGCGCAAGCCGGCAACGAAGCACGATTCACGGCACGGCAGCGCGCTGCTTTCCACCCCTATTTGTACCTGTTTTTGCGCACGGAAATRTCCGTGTGCACAGAAATGTCCRTGTGCACAGAAATGTCCGTGTGCACAGAATCCCTACGGGCGCGTTGTGGGCCAGCGCCGGGATGGGATTTGCCGCCAGGGCCGCGCTCCCCTCGGCTGCGCGACGCTCCCTGCTCTTGGCGCAGCGGCAGCGCTGCCCGCACCGGGGTGCATCTCCCGTTGGAATTTTTCGGACACCAACAAGTAGGGATGAACAGACGTGTCGGAAATAACAAGCCTTGACAGATCTAGGGTTAAATACTTTAAAATTAGATCCTGCTGAAAGCCGAATCCTGTTGCCTGGCAACTGCTGCATGGGATGCGGCTGCCGCTCCGGGTGCTTCTCCCGGGAGCAGGGAACGTTCTGCTCCGCTCGCCCAAAGCGGGGCCTGGCTGGGGCGAGGTGACATCGTGCAGCCCAAACGCTCCTGAAGGCAGYGGCCGGCCCAAAGGCGCTGCGATCCGCGCAGCCACGCGGATCCTTGAGGAAAGGTGCCCTGGGAGAGGTGCTTTTCCCCTCCGCTGCCTGCCTTGGGGGAGGGTGAGCTGCGAGCRGGGCTCAGGCTCTGCAGCTCAACAGGGAACAAATGTGTTAATCCTCTCAACCCACCCCTGCCCGAAAGGCAAGGATGGGGACGGCTGTGATTTGGGGAGGTGGGACAGGGTCCTCCAGCGGCAGCCGTGCAGGAGCAGGCACAAAGCTCCGCAGGCGGCAACGCAGAGCCCTGCGGAAAGCTGCAGCCTGGCAGGCCAGTCACAGCAGCAGCAAACGACCAGGAACCCACTGGAGCTTAGTGAGAACCCAGAGTCACGGGATCCCCGAATGGCTGAGCTTGGAAGGRACCTCTMGAGACCATCCAGTCCAACCCCTGCTCCAGCAGGGACACCCAGAGCACGGGGCACAGGGCGGCATCCAGGCGGGTTTGGGAGATCTCCAGGGAAGGAGACTCCACAGGCAGCCTGTGCCAGGGCTCTGTCACCCTCACAGTGAGGAAGTTCCTCCTCGCATGGAGATGGAACTGCCTGTSTTTCAGCTTACACCCAGTACCCCTCATCCTGTCACTGGCCACCACAACTTAAATGAATCAAAAAAAAAAAAAATTCAATTTAAACGAATCAAAAAAAAAAAAATCTCTGCAGCATAAAATTTAGGCAGCCATTTAAAAAATAAACCTGATCTATCAAGCATTTCCTCCATAAAAGTCCTTAGAATAGAGCTGGTGTAACTGGGTAATTGCTTCAGTTAAAGCTTTACTTCAAGCGTTGTGGCTTCACAGAGAGGGCAATTCCCAGGGAAGTTGTAACAGAAGAAAATTCTCGAGGGGAATTTAACAATGAATTTATGGCTCTCTTATAAAAAAAATAGTGAATAACAATTAGAAAGATATCATTAATGTATGACACATAGCTATGGTTTTGTCCAAATTAATTAGAGCAGTCTTATCAATCAAGATGAACACCAAGACACTAGTAGTATACAGATAGCCCATAATTTGTGATTTAGACCCTAGATATTATTTGCTGTGGTGATGAAGGAAAATCTTAATTAAAATCTCATATATCACTTTAAGTACTGTAACAGAACTATTATATTTTCATCAGAATCTACACAGGGAATTTATTCAGTGATACTAGCTAGAAAAATAGTAGTAGAACAGACCAACCAGTGTCTGCCTCTAGGAGATAAAGGCACCGTGTCGAACCTTGTCTCCCTCCTGTGCTGCGGTATCTCAGCAAAACTCCAGGTTGGAGTCAGATGTTCAGACTGCAGCTCAGAAGACATTTATATAAACGTCATTCTTGGCTGGCTAGAATTACATCATGTTCTTCTCACGATGCTGCCTCAAGCTTTATGGAAGATACTAAGCTGGTTAACTATTTTTCACCTTTTGCCCAGGGAAAATATCTTGGTGTAGCCTTGGGAAAAGGATGGGGAGTATTTCATGAAGAAAAGGGGTGAAGGGGGAGTGTTGTCACCTGCTCTCAGAAAGCCTCATGTAGAAAGACCCAACAGACCCCATAAATCATTTCTAAAGAAAACTAAACAATGAAAATAAAACACCAAATGAGCTGTTTCTTAAACTCTATGTTCTTACATGACCTGTTCGTGCTCTCCCCCGATCTCCAAGTCTCTCCAGGACGAGCGACTTCCCTGCAGTGATACAGGCACAGAACTGCAAATYATCACAGACATTTCATTACAAAGAGAGTCCTCATTTTTTAAGCAAATGCTTTGCACAGAGCAGAACAAACCAGGGCAGGTGCCTTACAGCAAGGTCTGCAGCAGTGTCGGACATTTCAAAGATCTCAAACCAATCTCCAAGTTACAGGGCGAAATGTTGGCTTTAACAGGACGCTCTTCAAGTATCAGTGGGGCTTAGGCTTCATTTCAGAAATRGACTTTTCAATATTATCAGCATAGGAAAACAAGAGAATTGAGATGTTTACATTTTATCACCTCTATTATTGTTCATAGATCTGGGCCTGTTGCAGATGAACYTGACCGAAAGCAGCTCTTGTTGTGAACTGGTAGGGCTCACTTACTGCGCCGAGGAGTTCAATGAGCATGCAATTTCCTTAACAAAGCTGAGACCTACAAGAAATTATTATTATTTAACTAGCCCCAGTCTTGTGGAACAGATTTAAATGGGAACCTGAGGGCCTCAGAGCAGCATCTGAGACCAGAACCGAGGTCTGTAGATAAAGAGATAACACAGCGTTTTCTGTTTGCAATGCTGTTTATTTTATAAAAGCCCCTTTGATCATCTGAATGAAAAACATGGGCAGAAAAGTCACAAATGTTATAAAACAAAGTTTATTCTGCAATATTTTGTCATAATGAATTGCATCTCTTTGGTAAAAATAAACTTTATAAACATTTTAATTAACAGCGATTAGCATACAAAAAACTAAACTTCTGTAAATTGTCTTTAAAATGGGTAAAGGACTAAACTGGAGGAAAAAGGGTTAGAATTGGTCTCCTACTGGCAAAATTATCCTAAACAAACCCAAGGACATTGCTTATGCTACATTAGAAACAAGCTAATGGGAACATTTTTAAAAACAACTCTGGCTCGTTTGATCAGAAAGCATTCTTACAATTCACTTAAATAAATAATAGTTACAATGAATTGGCAATTATAAAATGTTTTATATCACTATATGGCAGTAACATAATACTTTTAATTATGCACTTTTTAGTTTGAAGAAATGTACATTTATAAAACAGACCTCATAATGGCACTGGCAGTTAGATGTAAAGAATGTGCTTTAAGAAATGATGGCAGGTGCAACACTTAAAATATTCTACCTTTTCTCTTCAATAAATATTTTGACTACACCATTAATAACATGTATGAGTGTACTCTGCTTGAACCAAAGCTTTTGCTTTTCAGCCCAATGAGATGGGCTGAAACTTCCACTTTAAAGTTTGATTTTTTTTTAAATATTGGATGCGACTTTCACAAAGGCTGTCGCTTAGTATTGGCATCCCGAAGGCCAAGACAGGCTGCTACAGCGTTCGCATCTGGATTAAACCTGAATAAAGCAGCTTCCCTTGCCCATAAGTCTCATACACTTCTGCGCTGTTTTCACGAACTGAGTGTGGTTCCTTAATACTCTCCTTGCCTTTTAACTGCTATTAAAATAAATCTGAACGGACCGTTGGCATGAACATTTTACACATGTCACTAAAGAAAACGTTAAAGTAACTTTTAATTATACTCCATTTATACTATATACACCAGGGCTTGGGGCTGAGGTGGCAACCAAACCCCAACGCAGTGCGGGGCGAGGGGGAGGCAGCGCGGGGCCGGTCGCTGCTCCTCGGGGTGGGTTTATTGCTTTGCCGTGGCACGGGGAAACTCCAACGCTGCCCTTACCGGCCTCTGGCCTCGTCCTGCCCCTGCTGCCAAGGGCTTCYCTCGGGATTTGGGATTCGGGAAGCGGCGGCACAGCCGCCCGCCCAGGGAATGCAGAGTCAAGTAAAACACCACGCTGATTCTGYGGGGAAACTGGGGAGAGGAGCAAGGGCACAACGGGGCTTGTAGCCTCCCCAGCGCCCGCCCCGGGCGGCGAGCAGCAGCACCACAGAGAAAGCACCCAGAAAACCGCGAGGAGGAGCGAGGGCCGCCCCTTCCAGCCCAGCGCCTGGATCCCCATCCAGCTCTGCATGGGCGTTCGGGGGAGCTCAGCGCCTTCGTGGGGAGCCCGCGGCGAGGCCTTGGGCGGCGCGCAGAGCCACCGCGCCGCCCCACAGACCCGTCACGCCGCCCCACAGAGCCACCGCGCCGCCCCACAGAGCCGCAGCGCCGCTGCGCACTGCCCCACACCCCTTGGCTCTCCTCTCTCCACCAGCCACCGAGGCGCAGGAGGCGCCGGGCGCCCCTGCCTCCGACCACGTCCCGAGGCGCCGCGCTCTGCTCGGCTCCCTGCTGCACAGAGCCGCCGCCCGCGAGGCGAGCGGCGCCTCCCACACGGGCCCTACCAGCTGACGTGGCTGAGCTGGTGACGTGCACAGACACACACGTGCGGGCRGGCGTCCTCCTGCGACGGCTGCGGCATAACCGGCATTCACTCAGAGCAGGAACGTGGCAGAGAGTCTTCTCCTTCCAGAAAGAAACCATTCTTAAAAACTGAAGTTACCAAAAAAACTGAAATTATCAAAAAATAAAAGGAACACTTTATAGGCTTTGCACTTAAAAACAAAATTGGCTTTGAATTCCAGAACACGCTACAAAATAACCTCCATAACCAAGAGCCGCTGAGTGACCGCGGCCAAGGTCTTCAAGAGGCTCCGACCCAGGGCGGCCCCCAGAGCAGAGGCCCTCGGCAGCTCGGCCGCGTCCCCGCGGACGGAGATGTTTATGGCAGGATTCGGGAGACTGACAAAGAAGAAAAATCAGAACCCACTGATCTATGCAAGCTGGGCTCCAAATAGCCACAAAACACCCTGTCAGTAAAAGCCTGACTTCTGGTTGCATCCATTGCTGTTTTCAGCAATGTTCAACCCGAACAGTGGACACTGGTTTCCTACCTGGCTCTGCTTCCTAATTCTGCACCAGTTAACGCAACACCTGCTGGAAACAACGGCTTCTCATACTAGCTAGAAAGTTTATGGCACATCACGCTACCTGTCAGGGATGGGAAAGATGACTTTGTATCACTGTACGCAATTCCAGGACATACTTAAGGCATTCACACACTTACAGTACTGTTAAACCCCACTCCAACACAGCTGCACACCTGTTCTGGCACAGAAAAGTTAAACAACTTAAAAAAAAGGAAAACTTCAGAAAAAGCCATCATCTATTGGAAGATGCAAGCAATTACCACTTGTTATAAAAGAAAAACAAGAAAACCATCCTACCCTTGAAACATTTTTGGCCAAAAGATGTCTGGGCATTATAAAGAGATTTATTCTTTTATTGCAAAAATGAACTGTGAGGGAACTTTGCAGGGGCCAAGAGGCAGGACTCCGGCTGCTGCAGCTGCTGAATGCTCGACAGCGAGGCCGGGAGGAGGAGGACAGCCCAGGGGCTCGGCGGCAGCTCTCGCTGCGCCTGCTACGGCCGCGCGGCCGGCGCCTGCGCGGAGCCCCCTGCACACACACACACACGTGTGCACACGTGTACACACACACGTGTACATATACACACTTGCACACACACACACGTGCAAGACAACTCGCCTCGAGATGGCTGCATAACGTGGGTACTGGCGGGAAGGAAAGCAAGCCGGGGCCGGCGCACACCCCGGCTGCCCCTCGCTCGCCCCTCCAGCCAGGGTTTGTGCCCCTTCCTCCCTTCCCTCCTCTCTGCTGGGATAACYTGCGGCTACAGGCAGCTCCTTAGGGCGCTGCTGGTTCTCACCCACGGCACGGGGACGTGGCGCGGGCTGCAAACGGCAGCCCCTCCAAGCTGCTGCCCCAGCAGCTCCCCAGGGCCCGCGCTGGAAGAACGACGGAGAAACCGAGTGGGAGGCGGCGGCCGAGGCGAGAGCCTCTGCAGACAATTGTTTCCCCCCCCTCTTTTTTCTTTTTTTTTTTTTTTTTTTGATTTTTCTCCTCCTTTTTAATCCTTTACATGGAAGTCAGAGCCCTTAGACAGGGCAAAATGCACCTCTGCAGAAAGGGCTGGCAGAGAGGTAAATAGGATCCACAGTGTGCATCTGAATGAACGTAGCTGTGGAAATAATCAGCTATTAAAAACAAAAAAACAAAAAAAAAGGAAAAAAGAGTGATCATTAAGGAGTATGCTTTCAGGTTTTCACAAGTCATGCATCTCTTCTAATTTGAAAAGATTTTTTTTTTTCTTTTAGGCAGTGATTTAAAAATAAATGGCTAAATTATAATCAGCGCCAAAAAATAAAAAAGCAAATGAGTCCTCTTATGGCTTTGATCTCCCTTGTGAAGGGTAAAAGTAGAAGAGTATTGCCACACTTAAAAAAAATATACGTATATATTCAGCACTGACAAGCACACTATTTTTTCCTTTGCTTGTGACTGTGGGTCTTTGCAGTACTTATCAAGGAACCCAAGCACGTTCGGACGCCTGCAAGGTGCAGCAGGGACCCCGCTGCTTCCTTCAGCTCCTCATCAATTTCCTGACATAGCTCCTTGAGTGCTTTGTTGCTGGGCTGACTCTTGTCAGAGGTATCTACGCGCGGTTGCGGTGCATAGCCACTGTCTCCAAGAGGATCGTCCTCGTAGTCAACGTCTGTATCCACCTCGCTGTGAAATCCTTCGCTGCCGTCGCTTCCCGCATGGCTGCTCTTGGAGATAAATTCGTAGACCTCATCTACGGAGGACAGGGAAGACACGCTGGATCGGGAGGCGCAGCGCTGCGAGCCCAGGCTGCTGGCGCTGTAATTGTGATCCTCCTTCGGATCGATGTTGGCCGCCGCAGAATCGCCCTCCGGCAGATTTATGGAGCTGGGAGAATTAAAGGCGCTGCCATAACTCCTCTTCTTGGGGGTCTTCAGAGGCTGAGGTTTCTCACCTACRGAAAAAAACAAACCCGTGAGCAAGCAAATCTTCCAGTGAGAGCAAATCTTCCAGCGCTGGCAGCTGCCTGCAGAGGGTCAGCCTGGAGCCAGCGCTCGAGAGCCATGAAATCCTCCACACATTCGCTGCCGGAGGACCGTGCTCTGCAGCTAACCACTAAYAAACGCTGGAGAGGCAGCTAAGAAGTCTGAAACATCTAACCAAGAAAAGAAAAACAAATTAGCTTTAAAAGGGGGTTGRGGGGAGAGTCAATAAAACTCTCTAATGTTGGCAGAAAGAATAAACAAAACAGATTTGCTCTTAACTGGTCTTACTAGTGACAAGCTGGACCATACTCTGTTATTGAAACTTTAGAGSAAATATTTAGCTACTGTGTAGAGAAAGAGCAGAGTAAAAGACAAATGCTTACAGTCTAACATCCCTTGTTCAATGGAAGTATTTAACAGCATCATTGCAGTAGCAGCATCAATATCGGATTCTATGGAGAAAAAAAAAAGCAGCAAAATGTTAGATTTTGGGTAAAATGCTAGCTGCTGGCAAAACCAGGTGCTAGAACACAAGAAGAATATGTACCCAGATATATTAGCCTGCAACAAATGGAAAAGAAATGTAAGAATTTAAACTTGAGAATGATCCAAATATAATCAAAAATTAAGACAGATATTTGGAGTGGCATCTTATGGACAATACAGTTGGCTACAGAAGTCATGTGTCTTAAATATGACAACCTTTTAAAAGCTGATTTCTTACACYGCACTTGCCAAGGCTGAAGGCAAGAATCAGCAACATTAAATTTGCATCTGATGATGTTATTAAATTCATCAACAATTGGGCTTTATTTGTAACAGTTTAAAGAAAAGGATTTTGCACGTTGCAAAGCAAAGTGCCCAAGCACCTGCAGAGCAAACGTGTCAGAAAAAGGCAGCGCTAACTCGGCATCTTTTCTCTCGCTGCCACAGCAAGGGCTCTCYCCACCTTATTTTCTCACTAACAAGTCAAAAAGTAGAAATGGAGAAGATGGGGGAGAAGCAGGCAGGATGGCTTCATCCTGGCAGCACGGAGATCCAAACAACAAACGGGCATTTGAAGAATATTTAGATGAGCTCTGTGTTTTGCAGCACCGAGCAGATTACTTCTCCCTCAAGAAGGACATTTGGAGAATCCGGTAGCAAAGTCTGAAATCTCTAACTAGAAATAAATAAAATGTTAGCAATGGCATCCTTTACAGCTCTTCTTCTCCTTGCCTGTCTTCTCCAAAAAGCATCAGAAACAGCACATCATAAGCACTAATTGTAACTATATTACTGACTTTGGGGGTTGAGTATCAAAATTGTCAATTTGGTCCTCCTGTGTCTACAGGAGATGTCTTAGATCATTTTTACTGACTTTATGCAGGGAGAAATCTGAATCTCACTTTGGGAATGTTATACCCACCAGGAAACGGAACATAGGTGCTGTTTCCAGCATGCTATAAAATATTTCCCACTGGCTTCATAATCAGTCATCTAACATCACGCACTTTAAGGTCTATCCCACTGCACTTAGGAGATTTAATCCTGGTTTATCCCTTTTTGGGGGTGGGCACCAGCAGAGCCACTGAACGCAGAAGTCCCATGTATCCAACCGATGAAAAAAGGAATAAAAAGGTGAGCAGTGACTGTGCTCCGCGGTGGGGCTCGGGAGGAGAAACCCTCCCATTTCTATTGAAATCTGCCCATTTCAAATGCCTGGGATTTGCTGGGGCAGGCATTCCATTCTTGCATATGATGCTGGTGTATAAATCCCCCTGCTCAGTGACAAGCAAGCGCAGAGGTGGACACAGCACAGAACTATTCCCACAAGCTGCATTTCTGCCCTTTGGAACCCAAGGAATCGGGGCTCTGCGGAGCTCTCCTTCGCCCCGGAGGAGCCGGAGCACCGCTGGAGGCAGCCCACGTAACACACCAAGCACAATTCAGGACAGGAGCTCTAACAGATGCATCTTTCTTCAGTGCAGGACAAGCCTCCAGCGGATCAAGCTCTGCTGCTGATGTGCAAGGCTTGTGCTCGACAGGCTCCCTTTAGGAAGCACCGCGGCTCCCCAGCACGCTGGCTCCGCTCCGCGGCACACTAACGTTTCAAAGATGAGGAAAGCTTTTAAACGCGCTCAGGGAAAAATGGAATATCCCTCTCTGTTCAACAGCGAGCRTTGCTTCTATTCATTCCAGAATGCCAACAAAAACTGGATTTCCATCTTAAGTTCACCTTTTTTGTCTAGACCTGGCTACTTGTATTCTTTCTCTTGAAAGGTTCAGGTAGAAATCTAGAGGACAGAGCTGCAGATGTCCAGAATTTAAGAAATCCCCTTCCAGCCCAGTAGCAATGCAGTGGAGGGCTTTTCTCTGCTACAAAAGGCACAGGCTTTGTTGATAGGATGTGTTGCTGTCCCCTGCTTAGCTTGCACCCTTAACCTGCACAGCAGTGATAAAAGGCACAATTTGCACTAAACTTTTCTGGCAAATGAGTGAAAAATATCCGTGAAATGATTTTCTGATTTGTTTCACGTTCCTTTTGTGAAGGGTCTCATGCTTGCTCAGATTCCTACAAACATCCAACTTGAAGGCACTTTTGTGCCCTCATCCCACAAGGTTTACRCATTCAAAGTTCTCTCCATTCTTGGTTACCAATAAAAAACCCAAGCTACTACAGACAAGTTCTACCATTWGCTACCTAGTTTTCAAACTGTGTTTTTACTAAATTACACGGTGTTAAAATAGGTCATGTGGGGGTGGGGGTGGTGTAAATGTGTCTGCTAAACACCTTGCTGGCAGAAGAACAAGAAGTCCCTTCACATGTTGAGACTCATCTTATGGATTTTAAGGTAATGCACAACACAAAGGGCATTCAAACWATTAAACAGTTTTCTGGAATCCAGCAACCTCTTCAGAACAGGCCCATACACAAACAGAACCACAGCCCACGATATGTTGGTGCCCAGGAAAAGCAGCAGAGCAGCAGGACAGACAAGCCACATTTACCTTTGAGGGATCGGCCGTGACTCTGCTTGAGGACTGAAGTTAGGTAGTGAGGAGACGATGACCTACTGGAGAGAAATTCAACACGCTGAAGCCAAACCCAAATCAGCCAAATAACTTGTGTAAAGTATATYGAACGTAAAAACATAAAGATTAAAAACCAAAACCAATAAACTCCACCTCCTAAAGTCTATTGGACAAACCAAATCAGCAGCAACTTCTCTTGCCTTCACTAGCTGCCCAGACAGGTCACTTGCTGTGCTACCTATTGATTAAGCCTCCAGAAGAGAGCCTGGGAAGCATCCCCACTGAGGAAAATCTTACTGGCAAGAGATAATAACTTCTATACATTTTATGTGCTTGCTTACAAGCTAGATTTGCAACAAAGATGCACCTTTTTGGGTAAATAAAACCTAGATGTGAAGAAACTGCTGGCCTATAGAGAGCTGCTGGGAGCCCGGGCACAGCAGAACGAGAAGGGACCGGGTGCACGTGCTGGAGTTCAGAAGAGTGCTGAGAGAGCAGCAAAGGAACAACCAACCCAAACCAACAGGCAAACAGAGGAAATCTTAGACAAAACCTGGACACAGCTACTCCATCGGACAACTCGGTCCAGGGTCACATCTAGGCAGCGAACGCTCTGCTTTCCTCCTGGCCGGAGCAGCCAGGAGGCTTCCGCAGCAGCCAAGTAGTGACACTGGCACCAGGAAAGCGGGAATGTGGACAGAGGGAGGGCCTGGAGGTCGCTCAGCCCTGACTGTCACCGACCAGGGCCGGTTTGCAGCCGCTCACGGGCGGTTGATCTTGAAGTTACCTGAAGCTGGGCTGCTTGGGTGATGCTGTCTGCTCTCTGGCATYGTCAAGGCCAACTCCAGACTTAGCAAAATATTGCTCAATGTATTACAGAACACAGTGCAAATTAAAGCCCTCTCTCTATTTTTCTCTCTCTATCCAGTTCATTTCATTCTAATGTACTTGGAAACTGCTAGAAATAAGTAGAACTGAAAGAGTGCTATACAACTACTATCATCTCATAAGATAACGATATGTTGGAAGACAATATAGTTAGAAGAATTAAAGGCAGTTATATAGTTGAGGCATTAAGATGAYGAGCAGGCATTCAGGTTTGATATGTAACAGCAGCCTTACAGGGTTAGTGGGGGGGTTCTAATGCAGGGTGTTTACCCCTTGTATCTATCATACTTAGGCAGCTTTATTTCTCTGAGATAAGGCACAGCCACAAATCACCCCAAAGATCGATAATGAGCGAAGTGCTCAATATGCTTGGAAAAATTATTATTCATCAAGGAACATGCAAAAGTAACCTGAAACCCAAGCAATTGCTTCAGCTGCCTTAAAATACTATTTAGCCCCCAAATGTTCCTTCTTTAGCGGGTGCGAGGAGCGCGACGTGACGCGGTGACGCTCAGCGGCGCGGCCGTGTCCGTGCCCGGCACGTCCCGACCGGATAGCCAGAGCCGGAGGATGCAGCAGAGTGGAGAGCGAACAGGGAGGCTCTCCGTGTGCCTCCCCAGTGACCAACGCGGGCACGACGCCCCTCACACGAGCAGGAGCAAAGCAGAGGGCAGCTCCCATCGCCTTCCCCACTGCCCTGCGGCTGGGACACGTGTGCTCAGTGACTGGACTCTCCTGCCAGCCAGGATTTCAAACGCAATCCAAGAATTTTAGTACATGGAAGGGATAAAGTAGATCTTTCTGTCCCTGGTGGAAGTCCTAGAAACACATTTTTATTATTAAAAAGGGAAAAGAAACCCACTCATTGGAAGGGTCTTAAAACGCTGTTATTATTTTATTGTTTTAAAAACACAGGCACTGCAAACTCCTTCATGTGTTGACTTCTTTGGGAAATTTGCCCTGTGGCTCCCTTAGGATGATGGTTTTCTTGTAACTGCCACTGTCGGCAGGTGTGACCCATCTCTTAGTGAAAAAGAAAGGTACCAAAAATTACATTGTTTCCAAACAAAGTCCTCAACTGAAAACACTTCAGCATTCAGGTGAAACCTCTTTGCCACCTCTTAATCTAATCTCAGTGTATACAAATTGGGTCAACCACAAGTCCAGCGATGCTGACACTGAAGCATCTTCAGGACTCCGGGGATATTCAGAACTTAACCTGTCCAGGCTCCGGACCAGCTGCTCCGCGTCGCTCCCGACTCGTGCTCCCTGCTCACCCGGCTGCACAGGCGACCTCGAGGGACCCCTTCCACCCGGGCTCTCTGCGACTCTCACACCTAAAGCTTTACCACACTAACACACACACCCGACCTTCCGAGCAAGGCTTTTCAGGAGCAAACCCTCACCCGAGTTACCAAAAGGGAAGTTCTTGCCTTTATGCAGCAACACCAGTGCCCCTACAAAGACCAGTATCTAGAGCCCAGAGTAGCTTCAAAACCCTTTCTGCCCGTAACATGCAGTCTGCAAACACCACCAGCCACAACACTTAACTGCTTCACAGTACGTTAGCACAGCTCCCATTCCAATGGAAAATGCAGGACGATCCCGCCTTGGCTCTTTCAGACATGAGGATGACCATTTACAGGGGGGMTACGAGGGCTGGAAGGTCAGAGGCCTTGGTCATGACTCTTGGTCACAAGGCACCACCGTGGGAGGCCAGGCAAACCTGTGCCCAGCGCCAGCTATCCCAGGGGGGCTCTCAAACCGCGGGTCAGGAGCCTGCTGGACCCTAACAAACGTTCTGAGTATCTGCTGCCAGTTTAACATCCTGCTCCAGCAATCCCAGTTCCCTCTCTCTTTGTTAAGCAAGCTCGCTACAGTAAGACAAGGCATAGAGCAACATATACACATCTTAATTATCCCATATCTCACCAAAATTCTTGGCCAGAAGAGATAAGCTGGCTATGTGCCTACCTGATTACTGATATCATGAACTGCAGTATTTTCCTCTTTGCTTTCTACCCTTCTACATTCTGCGGCATCTCTATTACCTATTTAGCTGGTGTGCCTTTTTCCCATACATAAACATGCATTAAGTTTACTTGAAACTCAAAAAAAAAAAATCTATTGCTAACCTTAAAATGTATCAGCTGAGGAGGCTCTGATTCCAGTAGGCTAACCTAAGTCACCCAGAAGCCCCAGGAGCAAAGAAAAGGTTAAAAGGTATAGAGCAAGCTGAAACAATATATAAAAGCTTACTTATTATTTGCTTCAGAAAGAAGAAAACCTGCTCCTGCCCATAAAGGTTGGGAAATCAGCGCTCCCCTTCTCAAGCTCTCCCACAATTATAAAAATGATGGGGATACTAATCCCAGCTCTACTATCTGGGAATTTGAAGATCATTGAGCTCTCCCTATCTCGTCTATCCCGCTCAGCTGCTGCTCCCTGGCAGRGAAGCTGCGAGAAGATGCCGCCTCCACGGGGCACCTCCTCTGYCGGGCGGACGGGCACGTCCTGGTGCTGCAGCCGTGAGGGGAAACCCACCTACCTCGGCGGCGATGCCGGCGGAGTATAGAGCGCAAGCGCCGAGGGGAAAGGTTGCTTCTTCAGCGCTTGCACGAGATTAGGCTTGTACTCTGGATCAACGCACCATAAGGAACCTTTTCCGTTCACCTGCAAGAGACAAAGCACCGYGAATTAGAAAATCCATACAAAGTTACTACAGTCGTTCCCACTGAGTATTCCCAARACCTGGCTAAGGGCAATTTTCCCCTCTTTACGTTCCAAATGTTGGCATTCCCCAAACAGAGCACATAGCCCCAAAACCTTTCTTAAAAGTCACAGAAACATCAGTGCTCCAGCTTGGGATACTGCGTGCACGCCGGAGCCCCGCTGCCATCCAGGCACGTCCCTGGAAGCTGCAGACCTTGTTTGGCACGAGGTGAACACGTCCCTACGTTCAGGCAAGTGTCTGCAGGCACCCGGGATGTGAGAGCCGCCCGATTAAGGCTGACACGCTGGGAACTCTCGTCCCTTTCCCTGGGCTTGGGTAGGGCCACGTACTCCCTTAACTGTAACGATACGACGACCTGTAAAAGCAGCTCGTCCAACGCCCGGCTACAGACTCGATCACTGCCCTCCACCTGTTCAGAATCCGAAAACCTACTTTATTTGACACTCCTAACAACACTAGCACCATTAAATTTGACACGSCAGGAAGCTGAGCAAGATAAAGTTCCTCCTGCGCTCTCAAGAGCTTCTTCGCCTATTTACTATTTAAAGAGAAAGCTATTTTTCAAGCAATAGAGAAGAGGGAAATTAAGCAGGCGGAGTCACAGCAAAGCTAACATCACTGATGTGACAGCCGACCCGGCAGCTCTGCGCGGCTCCRTCGGGTTTTCCTAGCGGAAGAGACGCTACAGAAGCGCTAACACGCGGCAGGTGAGAGGAACAACCCTAACCCTGAAAGGCAGGGCACCTCCACTGCATTTCTTCCCCCTTTTAGATGTAAGCAAGACTAGTAGCTACAGAAACATAACCCCACGGGGCTACTATCACTATCACTGCGCTGGCTGGGTACCAATGCAGGGAGCACCATGAGTTGGCTCCATCCRTCACCTCCAAAACAGACCGACCCCCTGGTCCCTTTCCCGCATCTCTCCTGGAGCTCTCCGAGCTATCGCTTCCCTGCTTCTCCCCCAAAAACCTAGCCCACCTCTAGCTTCCTCCTCAGAGCCCTTTCAGGCTCCGGGAGCAGAGCAAGCTCCCTCTCCCAGTAACTCAAAACTGCGGATCTGCTGTTTTGGGGGAGCCCTTTCCCTTGACACCTCATGCACTTCACTGTGGCCGCAGCCAGGAAGCTGCTAGTTGCCCATCTCCATTATTCAGGCCTGCACATCCATCAGCTTTTGACCTGACGTAAAATTAATACAAAAAACGCTGGTGGGCACCGCAACGGCCACGGCAGCCAGCGGGCCCTGGAGCCGCACAGTCCATCCAACGCACGGGACGATCAACTCGGTGCCTGCCCCGCACCGGGTGCCGTGCGAAGCCCAAGCACAATTGCACTCAGCTGGTGAAAAAGCGACGATCCAACGTCTGCGGAGCAGCCCGTGGATAAACACACCGCTGCCCTTGGACCCACTGACCAGCCAAGCCACAGAGTGGAAAGGCAAAGGGGATTGCTGGTCGGTGCCGCTCCCCCATTCCTGGTCGGTGCCGCTCCCCCATTCCCGGTCGGTGCCGCTCCCCCATTCCCGGTCGGTGCCGCTCCCCCATTCCCGGTCGGTGCCGCTCCCCATTCCCGGTCGATGCCGCTCCCCCATTCCCGGTCGGTTCTGTGCTTTGGCTGCGCACGACTGAGGCTGAAATCCAGCAGGGCACCAGCACGTCCCCCTTCAGCAGCCAGCGGGGCTACTGGAAGCAGCTGCACCACAGCACTCGTGGTATCCCCCATGGAGCAAGGGACACTCGGCATGGGCCAGGCCTTGGGGGCCGGTGCTGCCAAAGGCAAATCCAGCCTGGGTTTCCCCCAGCAAAGACAAGGCTGGGTTGATCAGAGCCCTACGCTGCCCGGTTCCATGGAACCACCGCATGGAACCATTACAGTTCCATGTAACAGTGGGGAAATTTCCACCTGCTGCTGTGCTTGCTGGAATGTAGACACAAATGTTTATTTAAGGTGTTCCAGAGCGAGCAGCCATCAGGCTGTACCGGCTCCGGACCGTGAAACGAACTGACACTTCAAACAAATTGTTCTGAGACTTTCCCTGTTAAGACTGTCATCCTCTTTGCATCCCTCTCACACTTGACTTGCAGCATTTCATCCAGGTGGATAAAGAACAACAGAGGAAAAGAAACCTTGCAGTTTAAACACTTGGACTCTCTCAGAACAACAGTCATTTCAAGGCTCCAACATTTTTCAGAGTGGTGTGAGGGCAACTTCGGCAGAAAACAAGATGCCCCCCGTGGCCCTTTCGCTCTCACAGGGAGAGAGGAGAAAATAAGTAAATAAATGGATCAATATCCCTGCTCCAGACGCTCAGGGYGTCGGGCTCGGGAGCCACTGGAGCTCCGTAGTGCAGGTGCTGGCGCCAGCCCTAAGCAGCGCTTAGCAGAGCACAGCGCCAGCACGCAGACATCCCACTAAACTCCCCCTGCGCGGCAGCCTGCTCCAAGGGCGCCTCGGAGCCGCCTCCTCCCGCGCTCCGTGCCTCCTCCATCACCTGAGCGCTCCGTGCCTCCTCCATCACCTGAGCGCGGGGTGACGCAGAGCCCCTCAGGCGCGCCGCAGGAGCCAGGAAGGAGAGGCCTCCCGCTCCTCTGTAGCCACACGCGCCACGTCCCGAGCGCTCGGAGGGCTCCCGAGCGCTCGGAGGGCGGCTGGGCCCAGGTACCGGCAGCTCCGCGCAGGGCAGCACAAGGAGGCGGGAAGCCCCTCGGGACGCGCTCGCAGTTCATGGCCCGCGCGGAGCAGGACGCTCGGCAGGGAGCTCTCCCCAAGCAGGGGACCTGTCCCGTTGAGCAGGTCTCCCTGCTCAATGCCACGCGGTGYCTGGTGCTCCCCATGCTGCCGGGCTCCGGGAGAGGAGTTCGGGGCCGATGCCACAATCAAAAGGCAAACGGTGCTGCAGGACGGCACCCGTGGGGCACGGAGCCCCCTTCGCGCACCGATGTTCCTCCAGCACCAAGAGCTGGGCTTTTTAAATATTTTTTCTTTTTTTTAATAAAACACACTTCACTGATGCAGAATGCCACAAGCCACTCTCCTCCCATAAGCACTCAAGACAGAAAAGAATCGAGTAAAATCAAGTAAGAAGGAGAAAAGAAGGTATCAAATTATCCAGCCACCTTAGAAGAGCAAGAGGCATCGGCAGCACGAGGTTGCAGAGAGCAGCCGCAGCAGACCTGCGCAGAGGCTGCTCACACTCGCTGCAAGAAGCCRCATCTTAGGCGTCCTGGGTGTCCAAGTCCTCCTAAACAAGGAGCACCAGCGAATGCCAAAACACAGACTGGCAACTCTTAAGCCCTGGGAGCTTCCAGACTGGAAACGGTGGAGCTTTAAGGACAGAGTCGGTGCCTTGCACAAGCCCTCCCRAGCCCCAGGCTCCCCGATCCACGTTACTGATCCATGTTACTGCTCCGTCGAGGTCCTTGGGGGCTGTGGGTACCCTCACACCGAGCAGGGTGCGTCTCACACCACCCAGCAGCAGGGCCTGCCCCACAGAGACACTCCACAAGCCCAGGAGCAGCAGGGATCCCACCAGCTCCCAGCGTTTCAGCTGCTTTCAGGAGCAGTCAAAGCAACAACTGACAGACCTTGAGATTTTCCTCTCYCCTGAGATTCAGAGCTTCCTCCCCTGACAAACCTCCCTGCTCTGCCACGCGCGGCCCTGCACACCCACTGCTGAACTGTGCAGCCTTGGGGAGCTGCCCCGTTCACCTGGTGCAGCTGAGAGCATTTCACTTAGAGCCTTAGGGCACCYGCAGTCTCCTTCACTCTTCGGTCACCCGACTTTCAGCAGGGCTCTGCTGCACGGCAGCCACTGCACTTGCCACAGGGGAGCAAGAAGCCAAACCAAGAGGTGACCAAACACCCCAGCACCTCAGCAGTACTGATGCCCACCCAGCTTCCCACCTACATCCAGGACACCCCTGCCCAGAGGCTGTCAAAAACGCCCCACACTGCATGCAGTTCTCATAAATAGCCTGTTATCACTTAGGCCAGCGTTTGAGCCCGTGGGCTTGGGTTGTTTGTTGAGCTTCTTTGGCATGTTCTTCAAGTCAGARCTACCTCCTTGAGGAGCAGGATGGGAAAGGAGAAGTCCCAAGTAAAACCATTTAAGTCAGCAGAAGAAATAATTTATGTGGAAAAGAATAACCTTGAGTTAAAAAGCGGATCTTTCCTTACAGTTTGTGTCAAAGAGACTGTACCACACACAGACACCCACGCCTGCCATAAGACCCTGCCCTGTTTCCACAGAAGATAAAGCAATGGGCAAGCTGGAACTGCATTAGCTGTAAGCAAAGCGAAGGCCACGTTAGTGCCCAAGGCAGCTTTCAGACTGAGAAGCACACCCCATCTCTGTGTTTTGATTTTCCTTTAACAACTATTTTCCTTATACTAAAGCAAAGTTCTTGTTTTCTCCTTTTTTTTCATTTTTTTCAGCAGATGTYGACAGTGAATGAATCACAAAAGCTTAGGTGCACATGAGTACAGGATAGGAGGGACAGTCAAAAACAAACTGGTCATTTTGAGATACACCCTGCTAAAAATGTGCTTAAGAATTCCTTGCATCCATGAGCTCAGTAAAGCACTGAGAAAATAACAATATATCTGACTTACAAATAAGCCCATTTCATCTTAGTTGGAGCTTGTTTTTCCTGATAGTTACCTAAAACTGAAGTTTTTGCCTACAGTTACCRCACAGACTTGGATGCAGCTTGTAAATACAGTGTGTCTTTAAGCTACTACACCCTGCCCATGACTAAATTTACACCCAAACTGGCAAAAGTCGCCCTGGACCCACGCCACCCCATGTTAGCTGACACCCAGGCTTGGGAGCCATTTGGTAGCCCCGAGGTCTATCTGATTTCACAGCACGATGGCTGCTGGGAGCTATGCTAAAAAAGCAGAGAAGAGGGAACATGTCTAGAGAGTTTGCCAGGTGAAAATATGGAGAAGAGTAGTTCAAGTCTTCAGGAGGGACAACACAACTCCGTGACAAGTGCCCTTGGCTGCCCTTGGCCTTTCTGCCTCCCTTGGCCACGTGCTCGCTGTGGCTGCGGCTCCCAGGGCTGCGTTCACGGCCACGGTGGCAGATCTCTGCACGCAGAGCACCGCGCAGCAGCTCACGAGCCAGCCAGGTACAGGTGTCTGTGACCGCTCCAACAACAGCCTCACCACCCACGCTCCAGCAGCGGCCCGCTGCAGGAGACACCCGAACCAACCACCCTCCCTCGCCACCAAGGAGCCCTCTGCCAACTCCAAAGCCCACGGGTGACACRAGCCACTGCCTTTGGTTTTTTTGAATGAACATAAGCATAAACAAGAAACCTACTTTATTTTCTTCATCCTCAGATAAACGGACTTCTCAAAGCRAAATAAAAAGATGCAGCAAAAAGACCTTCTAACACTGACATCTAATGGTGCAGGCCAAATGCCACAGCCTGATAAAATTGTAATTAAGTGCAAGCAGGGTCTCTTACAGCARCACATTAGCCAACTTTAGAAGGGATGCGTCACAGCTAGGTCCACCCTGGTCAGTACCAAATAAAAACACAGGACAACAAAAACCTTTTTGTAATTTGTCACAAGTGGCATTTCTAAAGCATCTACAGTTGCAAACAAAGTGTTAAGCCATATGATTTCGGCACACACACACAAAAAAGATCAAGAGCATCAGTTGTCTCCCCATCGACTCCCAGGGCACTACACGTCCTCCCCGCGGGGCTCACCTTGCCATGGCTTCTCTCCACCTTTCGGAAACACTTGTTCAAGGAAAGGTTGTGTCGGACGGAGTTCTTCCARCCCGTGGGCGCTGTGGCAAAGTAGGGGAAGCGCTCCAGAATCCAGCTGTAGATCTCCTTGACTGGCAAGCTCTTATTTGGAGAATGTTCAATAGCCATGTAAATGAGAAGGCTAAAGGAGTAGGGGGGTTTGGAAGTGGCTGACTTTTTCTCCGGGTTCTGGTAGCCGGAAGGCGAGAAGGACGGCAAGCTGTCGCCCTCAATGTCGTACAACGGGCTGACGATGGGATGGCCCTCGCTTCCGAGGCTGAAGTTTGTGAGCAGGTTAGTGCTTTCGTGCAGCCAGTTCAAGTTTGTGAGCTCGTCGTCCGTGGAGTCGCTGTCCACCACGGTGGCCTTGGGCCTCCCGGCATCGACCGCCTCGGGCAAACTTCCCATTCTGTGGAGCTGCCTCAATCCCGCGGCTCTTTCTGCTCCCGGCGTTTCAGCTTTCTTATCCGGAGTCATTCCAGTGACTGGACCCATTTAGTTTTATTGGCCTGCAAGAGATAAAAACAATTAGGAATCAGTGTAAACTTCAACATTTTATTTTGTTTCAGCCCWCCAAATCCTGAAAACTCCTTGCACGTTTTAGCAGCCTTTGCAGGACGTTCTGCAGGTGCCTGGTGTAGGGTGCGTGTCTGAGCTCCCACCAGCAGGGAGGACAACCCCAGGAAGGAAAATATCTCCCACCCACAAGGAGCCAGTGGCACCTGGGGGCACTGAAGGACCCAACAGTGCCTGCTCCTTCAGCAGGACCCTTCCTGACGGTTGGTTGCTGGTCATTCCTTGGGCCTTGATCAACGGGACAGACTGMGGAGGGTTCCTGCTGCCCAGCAGCTCTCAGTGCAGGGACGTATCAGCACCGCTACGCGCAGCACTGCGCAGATCCCAGCACAGTGAAGATGTTTGTGCCCATCACTGCTGCACAGACAGAGCCAGAAAGGGGTGAAAACAGAGATACGTATAGGAACATGAAAACCAAATAATCCCGGAAAACAAACAACAAAATAAAGTCAGATAAAGCCTATTGCTACCGAGAATGTTTATTTGTCTAAATAATCARACAACTAAAAAATGTCTCAAATATTATTATTGGACCATTTTTGGTCTCTGGGATGTATTTATCCACGAAAAAGTTGGGCTTTCTATTCCAAGGACAAATTTGGAGCTTTATTAGCTACTTGATTTCGCTCATTTGGGAAAAGCGGAGCGCAGGGAGACGAGGGACAGACGGGGCAGCATTGAAACGAGATGAGCTCCAGCCAAGGGCCTCGTCCACCTCCTGCTCCCAGCGGAGCCTGGGCCAGAGCCCGGCAGCACGAGGACAACCGCAGCCGGACACCCATCCTGCCGCCCCAGGGCAGAAGGACGGACACCTTCCCAAGGGCAGACACCTTCCCAAGGGCAGAAGGACGGACACCTTCCCAAGGGCGGACACCTTCCCAAGGGCGGACACCTTCCCAAGGGCAGAAGGACGGACACCTTCCCAAGGGCAGACACCTTCCCAAGGGCAGACGGGGTCATTCCCCAAGCCCTCACCCCAAGCTCTCGGATGTTTGGGCCATCTGAGCTTCTTTTCAACAACGCCTCTCCCTCTGCTTCCCAGCACTGGTGCTGGAAACCACTCCCAAATTTGCTATTTATGTGCAGGCACTGACAGGATTTAACTACTAGCTCAGTCCCTAAAAAATGTCAAGCAAACTGAACTGCCCAAATAGCTTGTCAGAAATAACTTTGCTCTCCCTACGGTTTACTTCTCCCTCAAGCCATCAGAACAGATTTACACTGGCAGCCAGTGAATGCTGGCTTTCAACAGGGCAATTTATATATACCTCTCAGCTATTTACTTTTTGAATCCTTTCTTAAATTAACAAACAAACAAGGCCRGTGATGTAATTCGTGAAGTGGGAGAACCCCAACGCTGCCGCAGCGAAGGCTTCGCYGTGTTCCCACAGGATCCC
The DNA here is from genome assembly GCF_003342845.1 of Nothoprocta perdicaria. NCBI lineage: Eukaryota > Metazoa > Chordata > Aves > Tinamiformes > Tinamidae > Nothoprocta > Nothoprocta perdicaria. Next base: position 2,559,381 of record NW_020455766.1, read on the forward strand.
AGAATGGCTGAGGTTGGAAGGGACCTCTAGAGACCATCCAGTCCAACCCCTGCTCCAGCAGGGACACCCAGAGCACGGGGCACAGGGCGGCATCCAGGCGGGTTTSSGAGATCTCCAGGGAAGGAGACTCCACAGGCAGCYTGTGCCAGGGCTCTGTCGCCCTCACAGAGAAGCTCCTCCTCATGTGGAGATGGAGCTGCCTGTGTCTCAACTTGCACCCCCTGCCCCTTGTCCATGCTCCTGTTCTCTGCTAGTGGAGCTTCCCTCCGTGGGCCCAGCTCCCAACTGTGGGACATGGCTGACATTACTGGGAAGATCCCTTGGCAAACCCTGGTGGGAGGGCAGCCGGGGAGCTCCCCGGCTTCCACGTGGGCACCTTTCAGTTCCTGCATTCCCTTTGTGAAGCTGGGCGATAAACTCTAGCCTGAAACACAAATAGGAGCTTGGCACTCCTCGAGTCTTTTCAGAGGTAAAGAGGGAAGGAAAACATCAGCCTAATTAAACTGTCTTTTAACATCGGCCAGACACCATGGTGTCAAGATGCTATTTGTTTGCAAGCTATTGTGTTTGCAGAGAGTCATTAGAATAATTAACTCTCTCCTTAAAAAGAGAACCGTTTGCAAGCAGTGCACTTGGAGTGGCAACAGCCTGTCTTGCTCAATAACAGCATTACCAAAAGTTACATGCAAGATGCACATTATCTTCCCGTTTGTCACCTCACACATCCACCCCAGGGACACAGCAGCACAATTCTTAAAATATTATCAAGGCTATTAGGGTATCATGGTCTAATAATTATGAAAATAATGCAGTTCCTAACTGCAGTTAARAACTAACCACTGCATTTTTAAAGGGTGTTTTTATTGGTCTAAATTGAATTCTGCATCAAGGATTAGCAAAATATGCAAATAGAAAAGTTAAAAAAAAATAAAAATCACTACTTATCTCCAGAAAAGACAGAATCAAAGTCCTCTGCTGAACCCCCTGTTTGTGACGGCCCTTAACGCTCTGCATCCTACTAGCATTACTGCAATGGAGTGACCTGGTTCTGCGGTCTCAGCGCCAGCTCAGCAACGCTCTTCACCACGTAACGCCCTGCTCTTGATTTTCCCCATCTCAGAGCAGGGGGTTCTGGGCTGCAGCTCTGCCCATTTCCTGCAGCCGGCCCCCGCATCAGCCCAGGACCCCTCTCACCTTCCCACTGCAAAGCGCCGCCAACCACCCAAGGCCTCCAAGGCTCCCCCTTCTCCAGGCAAGGGCCATCCCGGTGCTCCACAGAGCAGCTCGCGACAGGACAAACCTCTTCGCACCTCCTCRGCTCTCAAGCACCTAAGGACCACGACGACTGTAGGGAAAACTTCAATCCAACCGGTCGAGCATCCAAGGGGACACACGTGGTCAGTTTAACTCACAGGTGCTTCCTAGAGCCCTCATCAATCACAGCCACTCAGTGACACGAGGAATTCACTCTATATGTCTCTGCATATGCACTCTGCTAGCCTGTGAGCACATGGAACGATATAAACACAGCCTATAAATTGTCATTTCCCAGATCACCCTTTGCAGTGACATTACGGTAGCATTTTACATAAGGACCCCAAGACTGACCAAAGCAGCCTCTGCCAGGAGCTGTAAGGCCTTGTGGACACGGATGGCCACAGCCGGAGGATGAGCAAGGAGAGCAGAGCGCGAGGGAAGGAAAGGCCACACAAATGCTCCACCAGTCGGGACCTCCACATTTGTTGTTATGTTAATATGCTGTTATTGTTAATGATAACAATATAAGAATGTTGTTATCCACTCAAGAGGTCCTGCTGCCAGCTCCCCTGCCTCCTGAACCYGCTCCGTGCCAGAAAACGTGTCGGGACAGGAGGAACCTGCAGAAGGAGAGATGCCCTGCACCCCCCCGTCCTGCCGCGGTCCGCGAGCCCCTCTTGCCAAAGGAGGGGCACAGAAGGCGAGCGTTGAGCTGACCTCTCCGGCTGGCACTCTGCATGCCCAGAAACTCGCTGCAATTCCCGCTGTGACAGCCCCRACCCTGGAAGCAGCGCCAGGATGCAACCCCCTGCCTCCTACRTCCAACGGCTGCTCTCCTGCTTTCAGCACAGGTCTGGAAACGTGCAGGTTTCCACCGGCCGGGTCCGACTGGCTTTGCCCTATCAGTAAGTACACAGCGACGCAGCGGGTTGGGATTATTATTAACACTTGCAACGGGGAGCTGCAGCCTGAGGCGCCTGCAGCCCCAGGAGCTGAGGCACCCACCTCTGGTAGGCACCTTCAGGGAGAAAAAATGCCTRTCAAAACACCTACTGCTCAAACACAGGGCACTACAGCGGACAGGAACAGTACTGTGTGATATAGCTACGTACAGAGCTAYGTGGTTAGAAGATTAAAAGAGAAGTTAACCAGGGCTGCTTGAAGAGAAGCTAGGAAGCCTCAGAARCAAGGCAAGAGAGACAACCTTCCTTGTAACATCCCTGTGATTCCTGTGTCACACGAGAGCTCGTGGAAAGCTGGGAGCAGGCCTCAGTTCTAGGAAACACGAGTCCAGCCCCGGCAGCCTTGTTAAGTCTCCTCTCTGSCGGGCTTTGCCACTGCCCCAACAGCGAGGCAGGGTCCAAAGGGCTGGTTTAGAGAGGCCTCGAGACATCAGAGGACGATATTCGGTGTCACGAGACAAACCGCGCACYGCTCTCACCTCGGGAATCAAACCAGTACTGCCCAGTACTCACCAGTCCACTGGAAACCAAAGAGCTGCTCCCTAGAAACCAAAGAGAAATCAAAGAAACAAGGGGAGCTCGCGCCGAATTTYGGCCCTGAGCGCTGACTGGCACACAAGCAGCTATCAACCCCCCAGTAACGATGCCCAGGAACAAGGCTCTCGCAAGGCAGGTTAAGAAGTTATAGAGGCACAACCTCATGATAGAGATTCCAGAATTTTGGCCCAAAATACAGAAATCGGAATTATCTCTCCAGTATGTTGTGATTTGCATGCAAAATGTGACGTTTTGCTAAAGGCAAGGTGAATACATTTTCCTCTGATCTAATATTAGTCTATTATCACTGTTAAATCTTCCACAGAGGAAACACATCTAGAAATGCAGCACCATCTGGTTAGGAATAGCTGCTGCTCTGAAGTAACAGGATATGAATTTCCTTCTTTCCTGTAAGAAGGAAGAAAAAAAAAAAACAGCAATACAAAATAAATGCTTGGAGAAGATGATATTTTTGCCATCTTCAAACTTCATAGAAAAGCTAAATGAGAGGCTGCAAATTCCTGAAAATAGTGGATAAAGTCTGTAGTTAAAGCAGGTTTGTGCATCCTTATGTGACACTACCACAACTTCACTCTGATTAAAAGATATTGAGCACTGCTACGCTCTACCACATAAATGTATAACCTGGGAGTATTTTATGAAAACAAAGCTTCATTGCTTTAAGCAATTGTTTACTAAAAGAGGAATTCAGCCTGTACCTGCACGGGGCTCCCACGCTCACCTGCGGCAGAGCTTTCCGCCCCTTTGCTGGGGGAGGCCCTCACGGAGGTGGCACGAAGCAAGGTGGGAAGCAGGGAGCAAGGGGGGAAGACGGGGTGGGAATTCCCCACCTCAGCCTTGGTGACCCAGCACACGCTGTCCCAGGCCCCAGCAGGGCTGTGGTCTCCCACGGAAGCACGGGGGGAGCCGGCATTGTTACCCGCTCCAAAGCCTCYCCGCCGCGGAGCGCTCCAGCGCTGCAAGGAGCCCAGCGTTTTATTCCGAAGCCAGCGTTTTATTCGGAAGCCGCGAGCGCGGAGCGCGCCCAGCTCTGCTTTGCGCCAGGTCACGGTGCAGTGCGGCGCTGCACTGCGCCGGCCTCTCCTCCCCACGGGACCAGGCGGCCGCAYCGGCCACAACCCGCCCCGGGACCGCACGGACATCCGCTTTTCTGTGGAACAACCCAAACCAGAGCACTTGGGAAAGCACGGGACGCAGAAACAGCGCAGCAAGTCCTTCACGGACTGAAAAATACAATGCCTTGTCCAAGGCTGAGGAGGARGAAACAACTTTGACCCAGGAGAAGAGATTCTCGTGCTCTGCATGCAGCCTCCGTTATGCAGCAGCAATATCTGTGTGGTCTACATATAATTTTTACCACTATATTTAAGTTCTGTGGAAGTATTAAACAACTTAAAAAAATCTTAATCTTAACAAAAAAAAAATCTGAATTGGCATGCAAGCAGCTATGCTAATATTAAACTCTTCCATTGTTTTTGCTTATTTCTGTGCATTTACAAGAAGGGTACCTGCACCAGAGGTTAGACTAACGCACCAGCGTACACTCAGTGCTGCTGTAACAGCGCAGGAMCCTCACACAGAGCTGACTCCGCTGCCCACATAGGCGAGTTCATGATAAACTTCCAATCCGCGTGGCCCAGGACCAACCAAAAATCGGCGTGCGGCAAAGGGAAGAGCGACAAACACCGTGGCACAGCGAGCAGAGCGCCGCGGCCACGGGCCGAGCGCGCGGGGAGCGCGGCCGCCACGCGAGCGGGGCGGCAGCGGCGCCTTCGCCCGCGGCGCCGCATCCCGCCCGCCCCAGAGCGGCGGCTTTGCACCCCACTGCGGAAGCSCCAGAGCGCCCCGAAAGGCCCGGCTTGGATTACAAGGTCATACGGCGTCACGCGTCCAGGACAAGTGTGGTTTCCAAGCGGGAAATGCGCCCCTTGGGCAGGGATTTGGGGATGGCGGCGCGCGATGGAGCCGCTGCCTCCCGCGAGGGCCGCGCGCTCAGGAGGGCCCGAGCCGGGCGCTGCCCTCCTGCTGCCGGCCGGACACGAGGGATAATAAACCACACACGGACCAGAGGAACCGACGCTCCCTGGGCTGGGAAGGTGCTTGTTGACTCAGGCTGGTGAGCAGACACTCCAGAAACCTGTCACTTGACACATCCCCATCTGACCCGGATATGTGCAAGGATCAACAGGGAATAAACTGAAACACCAAAAGTTCCTCAGGAACTTAAGGAAAAAATTATTGACAGTGAAGGTGATGGAGCGCTGGATCAGGTTGCCAAGAGAGGTTGTGGAATCTCCTTCTCTGGAGAAAACCCTCTTGGATGCAATCCCGTGTGACAGGCTCTAGGTGACCCTGCATGTGCAGGGGGCTGCACGCGATGATCTCTAAAGGTCCCTTCCAACCTTAGGCATTCTATGATTCCATGAATAAAGGGTCTTCAGGTAGTCACTGAAATATTTTCAAGCTTGTCTCATTTTTAATGATCCTTCAACATCAATACTCTCCCAAACAAAGTGATCTAATTACAGGATGGGAGAAAAAAAATAAATTAAAAAAAAAATTAAAAAATGATTTAAAGATCCAGTATCAGGAAAAGGTGAAACTACTCTGCAAGATTTAGAAAGGAAAAGGAATAAAAACTTATCATAGCTGGGGGCAGCACGGGGAAGAAAGCATGACAGACTTCATCCAGTTTTGTGATTTCTAYGAAAACAATTCTTTTATTATTATAAAAACACGCACACACAAACACAAGAGCATTTCTGTGACTAAAATAAACAAATTCCATGAAAGTGATACTATGAGTTCGATATGACAGGACAGCAATCCAAATTCTGTTCAGGGGAGGCTTCAATGTTTGGTCTCAGAATCTGTGAGCCATTTATTACAGTTCTGTCCACAAAGAATTTGAAATTGTGAAGTGCTGCCAAAGACATCAGTCAGTGTTGGACCCGGTGCTTTGTGTCTCAGACTTAAAATACACACTTTTAAAATAATTTCAATATAATACAACTACTAGATTTAACAAAAAAAAATAAAAAAGGGAAGAGAACAACAGCAAAACCTAAAATATTTTTTAAAAAATCTTGCTGTTTCTGGAGAAAACAAAACAAACAAAAAATAAAAGCAAACAAGTCTCATGTTAGTGTTTTTAAGAAAAATGCTTTAATGCCAGTAGTAGCTTTTCAAAAGGTATCTTCAAGTCCTGCTTTCCAAATTCAGCAGGGCACTTGCTAAGCAAAATAAAGAGACCGTAAACCATTGATATGTTCACAATGGAGCCATCTGAGCAAACGCCTGGCAAAATAATTCTGATGCTAATTTCCTTTTCAAGATAACTGACACGCGTCTCTTCCACACTCTTGAAATAGAAGTGCACATTCTCACTGCTACCTTTCAGTTGGTGTCACTAACAATTTACCAGCATTAGACAACACAATACTACCTTTTTTCCTACAGCTTCTCTGCCTTCTCCAGCACCAAAATACCAGAACTCCTGAGTTTCAGCTCAAAACCAATAATCTAAAGCTTTATTTGAAGTGACCCTGYGCAAGATTTACGAGCCACATCAAAGCCACAACGCAACCCAGCTCCTGCATTACTGTGTGAAGCCGCACGCCTCTCACCGGTTCTGTTTTCAAGCTCCTGTTAGTGCGGAGCTCCTGACCGGCCCCACTTYGATCACAGCTTTTCCAGACCCTGGTGCCCTCTGAGGACACGAGCTCAGACTCCTGCCTTGACCTGTGCCTCGTTTTCTTTCCAAAGGTATCCTGAAAGCTCTGCAAGCTAAAACATCAGCATCCATGTGTGCTGAGGCACCGTATACACAATTAGTACCCACTAACTTTACTATATAAATTACTTTATATCTGAGTTAACCCTCTATTCTTAAGGCCTGTGCCATAAAAATATCTTTTCTACTCTACAGCATCCACACAACACAATGAATGGGCCAGGCAAGTTTCCTGGTTAGCAAAATTGTCCAGTTTTCCATACAGAGCCCTTTACTTTAAAGGTTTGTCTTCAAATGAAATCTCACAGGGGATAAAAAAAAAAAAAGCATGGCTGTGTTAAGCAACTCAACCTATGAAAACACAAGATGATATTTGACACTTGCCACAGAGGGTGTTTGAAAGTCCAGACACACATTAGCTTGTACTTTGACTAGTCAACATTCCCCAAACAAACCATTTTGCTGATAACCGGTCTGGTGATTCTGGCTCCCGGACCGGAGGCTGAGGGTTGGATGGCTACTGCAGGGGTTGGCAACAGGCTTCCCAGCTCCCACCCAAACAGCTTCATTCTGGGCCCRTTTTTCAGTCATTAAGTTGTCCTTAAAAAGGGCAATAACCTTTCAGGCAAGGGCATGGAAGTCACTGCAGGGAGGTGACACTCAAAGACACCAAACTGGAGCCCTCGGGCCTCTTCTCACTGTATTTCAAAAGTATTCCACTAATAAGCCTAAACAAGCAGCATTAGCCAAGCTGGACCAGAACTGCCCTTCTGCAGGAGAGCCAGCACACACGGACACCCAAGCACATCGCGTTAGGATTCTCCATCAGGAGAAACAAGGAGAAAACAAGGCTGTCACTAGCCCCACTGGTGCCCTATATTCTTTACGGAGGATGTAGAAGGAAAGAAGGGAGAAAGTTTCTGCAGCAGTAAGTTTCAGAAAGGGGTGCCTAACATACCCTGAGTTTTGAAGAAAAAAAATACATAAAATAAAAAGATAACTAGCTCTGAAGTTTAGACCCCTGATATTTCCAGCAGGTTAAAACCGAATATWATAGATAACAAAATCCTCAAAGCCATGTAATGATTTATGGTATAAATCTTCTTACACATGCAAATTCCACGCTTCCCTAAAATGTTCCTTATCCCTAAGTAATCACTCTATGACATGTGTATTTCTGTCCTAAGCACAAGAGCTCGCCCTCCCAAGTTACTGACTTGCCAGCCCTGCAGGCACTAGGCCCCCAGCAGCGCCTTTCAGGAGAATCCAGCCTCATATTTGCACTTCTGAGGCTGCAACTCTTTAAAAGAGGGAGACAAATACCCAGAGGTCACAAGGATCTAGCACCCRACAGCAGTTCTGCTGGATGCAGTAATTTACGGCCTAAGCATGGGCAAACTGTGTCCCACGTGCTGACTTGAAGCGTATGTTGCAAGGACCTGAGACATCACTTCACGCTTTTACCCAACACGGTAAGGAAGGGTCAGAAGGGTTTTCCTCCCATAAGGGGCACTCAGAACATTAGGTTGTAGGTACATCTAATATGACAGGGAATGAATAAACACACATACCACACAAAGGCCAGTGTGTCAGAAAGTGTCTCAGATATTTCTTGTTTTCTTTATGAATTCCTTTCTGGGGAGCCAAGGAAGCTTTTGTTATCTGCGAAAAGACACACTATAGCCCAAGAAACAAGACAGCAACACAACCAATTCTTCGATTGTTACACCGGGATATGGACTGGGTTGACAGCTTGCAAGCGCACACTTGTCTCAAGACAAAGCAAGCGCTCAAGTGAGTCACCGAGCGCCAGTGACAATTTCTGCMCAGGAAGTTGCACAACACGCTCGGTTTGCAAGCGGGGAGGCACCAGAGGTAGGCTGAGGCACTTGCTCGGCCTTCCCATTTCCCTTAAGAAAACGGTGATCGTAACTAACACAGAAACACCTTCTGTACCACCTTATACATAATGTATCTCATCACACGAGAGGGGGACAGCAGCAGCAAGCTCAAGGACCCAAGCAAGAAAACCGACCAAACCTACAGCTGTGCGAAGAGACAGTAGCAGTGCTCTGCTCCAGGCRGAGAGCTCACCCCCAGTCTGCCCAATCCCCCCATAAACATCAGCTCCTTTTAGCCCCAACAGCAAGCAGCCAAGGAATGGGAATGGGGGTCCAGCTGACATTATAACCCCACGGAAAGGGCACACACAGTTCCACTGTTTTCAAGGGAACCAACCCTTCTACACAAAATAAACGCACCAGTAYCTAATTGTTTCAACCTAAACCCATGTACAGCCCCTGTACCAATTTACTTTGTCCACCCAGAGTTGGCCTTTATTCAACGTGTCAGGGGTTSAAGCCAACCCAGTGGAACAAGCAGAGCCTGGGTTTAATAAAGATGGCAATGAAGAGAGAGGTTTGCTCGCCTCTGTGCCACTCTCTCATTCCCCAGCCATGACACACGTCCGTCCTGCAGTCCCTGTKCTAGTTCGACCGGTCCGTGGCGCATCCCAGCATCCGCAGGGCACTGGACCGGCGCATTCCTACTCCGAGGCAGTTGCTGGCGATGCTGGCACCTTCCACCACCAGCTCCCCAAGGAAATGGGAACCCCTGCAAGAACAAACCCTGGGCAGCCGAAGCTGCTGAATTAACGCGCTCCTTGGTTGGCCTTCCTTTTGAATCCAAAACATTTTAATCCTGAGCTAGCCAAGCCCTGCACAGCTCCTCCAGAAAGAGAGGAAAACCAGACCAGAGCACCCAGAACACCTCTGTAAGTGCTTCAGGCAGCTCAGACACATGAAGTGGGAATTGCCACCTCCTCCCTACACCTGTGAAACCCGGGGAACACCTTCACAGTGGATTTAACATAAACAACAACGACCTCCCACAGAAGCAGTTCTTCCCTCCTCACCGCCTTGGCTGCTCATTCGCACCCTTACACCCATGGACACCATCGGCACAGGCATTAGTGTGGAGAACTGGATCAAAGGACGGGGCTGAACAGGCAGGGGCGGGTCAAGGGCAGAGGTGCCTGTCACCTGCTCCCGCCTCAGCCGTGGAGCAGCCACAGGGGCGGAGGGCGAGACGAGAAGAGCCGGGGCCGCTGCTCGGGCGGCACCGCGAGCGTGGAGCCTAAGCCGGGCTCTGCGTGAGGACACGGCTCCTGCACCGCGTGCCGGCGGCGCCTGTCACCCGACGGGAGCAACAGGAAGGGCAACGGGAAGCGCAACCCGCGCGGGTCGCGCTGCCGCTGCTCGCAGGGACAGCGCTGGCARCAAAGCCGCGTGCCCCCGGTCCCCGCCGCGCTCCACGACACTGACACTGCCGACACACAAGCGGGTCACAGAGAGAGACACGGCACCCAGGAACCACCCGTGACCGGGCGTCGCTGCCCCACAGGAGAACGGGAGCATCCCGATCCCACCCAGCRCCTCCCACTGGGGCAGGCACGGGAAACCCTTCCCAACATCAGGGCAGCGGGACACAAGTCGGGCSCAAGCAGGAGCCCCCCCGGTGCCGCTGCAGCAGCGGGAGCCCAGCTCAAAGTGACAGCCACGGCCTCCCAGCTCCGTCCATGAGCTCAAGCTCTGCCACACGTTCACTGCTCGTACATGGCTCCTACCTCCAAGCTCTGGGATGACTTTCTGCAGCTCTCTCTGTGCCTGGGAAAACCATCAAACAAACAAAAGCTATCAGGGGTTTTCCATCATATAATTCTATGGTGATTTCCATCATAACACCAGCCCAATTTGTCTTGCATCACATCAGACTGACAAGGGGAAAAAAAAGACCTCAAAGCAACAAAACAGTTGATTTAAAAGATTCATGTATCAGTACATCACAGCCTAACCATTACTGAGGTCCATTTAAACATGGTCTACCAATAACAGGATTTAGGGTATTATAAAAACATGACTTACTGAGTTACCGTATCTCACCAGAGAGTGTTTGGGAAGCTTCTATACAATTCCAAATACTAAGAGCACACTTTACTCTGAACATTAAGAATTTAACATAATCTATAGTATCTGAAGTGATTTAACTTTGCAAGTTCTAAAGGTTAAGAGAGCTGGCACAGCTCAGTTACTTGGGGACAYGCAGAGGAAAAATTAAGAGGCACCTGAAGCTGCTGCTCTTCCTGGTTACCCACCTGAATCCCCCTCACGGAGGCTGCATGGCTGACTCCATCCCTTCACTCCTTAAAAACACACGTTTTTAAATTGACATCTAACATCTAACTTGACATTTTTTCCTGCTAACTCAAGGGCTCAGCACTAAACTCGCACTGAAGTAGCAGCAGGGTGTAAATCCCATGAGGTTTCCCTCACGGCCCCCGGGCAAGGCAGCACTCAGCACTCCTGCTCCCAGTCGCCACGAACTCACGCTCCGCACGGGCCGTTTCAGGCAGCGTCACCCCCGGCCGTCCCGGGCGCGCGGAGCCCGTTCGGGGGGCGCGTCCGGCCCCGCTCGGGATCCCGCTCCAGCCCCGCTCGGGATCCCGCTCCAGCCCGGCTCCGTACTGCCCTGGCTCCCAGCAGGCAGCCCCAACGCGGCACCGCAGCGGGAAAACTCCGCACTGGAGCATGGAAACTCCATTGGAGTCGGGCACCCAATAAAAGGGGTTTACTTTTAAAAATGTATTTATATAACCCCTATATATATATATATATGTAATGTGTGTGTGTGTATATATATATATGTATATACGTGGGCTCTCAGCGCGTTTCCCGCTGCGTTCCTGCCGTTCGGCGCGGGTGCTCGGCGCGACCGCGGCGCCGCGCAAGGGCAGCGCCACCGGGGCCGCCCCACGCTCCTCCCCGCGCCGCGCCGCGCCGCGCCGCGCCGGG